>NC_135565.1:4774141-4789141 GCF_964340395.1 Glandiceps talaboti
ATTAAATATTTAAGTAAATAACCTTCGTACATAACACTGTAAATGCAGCTATATTTCGAAATCACAACATGACATTATTACAATGTGCTCCATACTCACGACAAAACAATAATTATTGTAACTCGACATCACGCTCATTAATATGATACGATCTTCTCAACCCTTCTTAACTACAATTGTCACCGATTGTTTTAGCTTTACCCAGATACGAGATTCCTACATCGATGACACTCGCTCAATGGTTCAATAAATCGATCAACACCATTCGCGAAATGCGATTCGAAAATCGTTGCTTGGAAACATTATAGTATGGGAAATACTCAGCTGTAGGTAAAGGGTTGCTGGGGCCAAATACTTGTGTAAAAAAGCTACGTGTTTGATTTGTACCGATAACAATGTGCGCGGTATC
Source organism: Glandiceps talaboti (assembly GCF_964340395.1). Taxonomy (NCBI): domain Eukaryota; kingdom Metazoa; phylum Hemichordata; class Enteropneusta; family Spengelidae; genus Glandiceps; species Glandiceps talaboti. The sequence goes on from NC_135565.1 coordinate 4,774,551, forward strand.
ACCTTTCAAATGAGTTATAGTATATTAATAGCAGTAGGAGGAATAGCAAAAATTATTTCACGCGAGCACCATATGTTCGCATACAGTATTATTATGATTTAAAAGACATTAATATACTTATGATAAAGGTCATTGGAAAAGGAAAGGGTCATTTTTCTCCATAGTTGTCTTCTGATATTTGTATATTCTAAAACCCTTGTTTTTGACATATTCATGAATTTGGGGCACTTCACCTGAGGCTGCGATGTTAATACAATATGCTCTAGCATACTAAACATTGCAATTTATATACCCGCAGATCTAAGTCGAAATAAACGTGTTCGGAGTGTGGTTCAGACGTGCAGTGTGTGTTGGTATTAAACCAAGACTACGGGATGTATTTCTGATTTATGTATTCTGTAATCATATATTAAATAACTGTTTTGTTTATATTTCATCTAACATTCCGGGCGAGTTTTATCGTTTGCCAGACATGATGCAACGTATTTTAGTACATGGGGTTATAATAGCAATACTTACACTTGAAAAAAAATGTTTTTAGAATCTGTTCGCCATTATATACCATATCATTTGGCGTCCTATTCTTAGTATAATGAGTATGTACACAGGTCATGAACCCTATTGGCATGCAGGAGGGCAAATAACTCCAAACTATACGAGCTACATATGTTACTGATTACAACTCATGAGACCTTATTATTTGTTGTTCCATAAACTATTTGCCTTTGGGTTAGATTATATATCCTCCGGGTAAAAAACAACCTGAATGATAATGCAACCGATTAACTTGTCAACGACAAACGAGGTGCACTATTTATGTATAAATTTAGATTCTAAGCAAGTCTTCTAAATTAGTTGCTTGCATATCTGCTTACATGCAGGGTATTTACATCAAGTCTGTGTGTCTAGATACGTACATCGGACACCGAGGAGCTAGGTTACATGATCCAAAGACATTACCAAGTAACAACTCAGTCAGAAGTTATTCAATACATAATAATCATTTTGATCTGATGCAATTGTTATCTGTTTCTTTGCAAATGATCTGTAATCACCAAAATGTATGGATTATGTCTCGAAGACATGTTAAATGACCTTTATGGAAGTCAATGATGTATCGACTTATGTAGATTTTTATACGCAATTTCTACACATGCCTGTCTAATAATTAATTACAATATATAGAATTACGTATCCAATGACGTTATGAATATTGCGTTGTTACACGTATGCCGTTATCTGCCGTTATCTACATTTTGCAGTTTCTGAAGCTGCTCCTCAATCAATTTCAGAAAAAAAAAACAGGGACAGGTTATATTGTGACACACAATTCAATATTCAAATGTTATTACTTTTAGCAGTATTATCATTTTAATGTTTATAAGAATTTAAAATCAAGAACAAGGCAAAATGCTTAAGGGAATCACTGAAGGATGAATACATATGTAATCAGCATTTTGAACCGCTGGAAGCCAGTTACGTCATGATTTCAAGGAGGAAAATTAAGCCCGGTTCTTTCTTTTTAAGGCTTTAATATTCCAGTGTTCCCATTACTATTGAATCAAATAGAAAATAATTGCGCACAAAACAAGGCACTAGAGAAATCCGAGTGAAGGGTTGATGTTTTGAGTGATCTTTCATTTCTAAGTGGAAATTGGTGAATTCTTCTTAATTTTCTGACAGTAATTGCGTATTCTCTCCAGACACGAGAAATTATACAATCCCTTCTGTTACTATTACGTGTGATTGTCGATTCTATGCCAATCAGCATTCTCACGTTAACGAAGGGGTTGATTTACGAACTTCTGATAAATATCACATAATATAATCGTATTTTTAGCACGTAAAAACCCATGTAATCAATAGAAAAGGATAAGAAACACATAGACAATTGGAGAATTGCTGTAAAATTCGAACGTAAAGACATGTGTCACGTTATATGTATTAACATTATTAACCCCCACCCCCGTGTGTGAATGGTAGATTCCTGTTGCGATGAACGTTGCTGCGATATTAAAACCCAACCAACTATTACGCTAGTGTCGGTGTTCAGTGCGTCAGCAGACGTTGACATTGTTGTGGCATAGAGATATGGGAAGGAAGTCTGTATGAGCAAAATAAGCTTGGTAATTGGAAAGACGTGTCATTTTGTCTGATACTGGTACAACTCCTTAACTTCAACGGAATCACAATATCTGCCAGAAGTTAATATATATTCCCGTTGTGTACTGTGTCTGTATTTGAAACCTGTCAAGTGACAAAACTGTCTTTTATGTTAGCATCAACAAACCACTACAACTTTGGTGATTCTCTGTGTTGACTAATATTTTGGTATGGATTGTGGAACGCCAGTTAAGGAATTCCAATATGTGCCAATGCGGTAGGTGTAGAAATTTGCTTTTTTTTCAGAATCCGTGATTTATCGTCATCTATTACGAATCACATACATTTTTATCAGCTTCAATGTAGTAATGACATGGCGATCGTGATCGAACGCGGGTAAAATAAACTATAAGTACTTGTTAACTGTGTGGCAATTTTGCCCTTGGTACTTTTCACTTGATGAGGCCGCATACAAAGGTAAAATTTCCAATTCATGATAAACACCAGTACATGTAATTGCACTTATCATCGACAATCTTATTTTATGATGCCCAACGGCAAGAATTGATATCAATCAAATGTATGTAAGCTATAATCACCCAGAACGTTTTAGATCCACCCCACCCCACCACCCCCACCACCTCCACCACTCCGTCATCAAAACTCAAATACTCGACTTTGGAATACAAGTGCTCTTATATCCAAATAGTTTCAAATTAATGATATTTTACATGGATGAACTTTTTATCTCTCCTTCTAACTTAACCCCTTTCTTCGTTAGAAGTAAACAAGTGTACAACGCTGCGTATTGTTAACGGTACCAGCGAAGTTAATATTCTCTATCTCTTTAGCGATAAAAAGAACAGCTTTTAAGCACCGGACGGCACCAACTAAAAAGTTCAGTTTAATTTAAGAGGAAGGAAAGCTATTTGCCGCAAGAATCTCTGACATGTCAGTACAGGTTATTTTTGAAATCGTTTATGCTACTCGGAATGTTCATTGATACTCTTTCATATACACTATACATATTTATTATTTGTCCTAGATAACTTTTACTACATTCAGTTATCAGCTCATAGCTCTGCGCTTACAGATAATGACAAAATAAAAAAAATATTTGTGTAAATCACCTCGAGTGTAATTGGTTTCAGGGATATCAAGCTAAATATTGCAAACATTCCCAGCCATGAAGGACGGATTAAATCCCAAATTGATATTGATTTCAAATAAAATAAATGTACCTGGATCAATCTCAATTTCAAAAAGTTAAAGATGGCATGCAATTGAAAAGGAAATTTCAGTTGCGTATATAATTCGTCTAGGGAATGTACGATTGGAGGGGAATTGAATGCCACTCTACGATTCAAGCTTGTAAATAGGGTTAAATTACAAGTTGTTAATGTTGACACGTGATATGTCTGTTTGTTTAGTAGAAGCTGTCATGCATTAAATCCTTGTTTAATATCTGTAGTGGTAATTTAATGAGTTCAATACAGGTGCCTCTATCTCACGAATAATTAAAATGTTCCATTCCCTTGAATTAATATTGTAACTGTACTTTTCTTATCAGAGATTATTAATTGTTTACTCATGGACCATTTTGTAAACATATATTTTCAATTTGGCAGTTTGGGAATGTTTGTAATTGGCCAAGCAATAAACTATTCGCGTAATATTAACGTTTACTATAATATCCTATAATTATGCTAATTAACTTGAACAATATGTACTGTCTGTTACATATGTATGTATGTATGTATGTATGTATGTATGTATGTATGTATGTATGTATGTATGTATGTATGTATGTATGTATGTCTGTGTGTGTGTGTGCGCGCGTGCATGCATGCATGCATGCATGTATGCATGTATGCATGTATGTATGTATGTATGTATGTATGTATGTATGTATGTAAGTGTGTGTGTGTGTGTGTGCATGTATGTATGTATGTATGTATGTATGTATGTATGTATGTATGTATGTATGTATGTATGTATGTATGTATGTATGTATGTATGTATTATGTTTTGTACACCTAGAATAAAAAGGAACCTCAAGATCACTAGGTAATACATGCATTTAGTTAACAAATAAGTAGTGTCACTGTATTTGTATTTGTAATACTTCATTTGTGTTAATTTCTATTCATTTACAAGGTGTTTGTAAATTACAATGATAAAACATAGTATTTCTCTTTTACCACGTATGCAGCGATGCAGCGACCAGTATTAATATATTTCTAGAGTGGATAGAAAAATGGTATCTTATGCATCATTTCCTCAAAACACCCCAGAACATTTATTTTCAAGTGGTTGCTGTAAATTGCTCCAAATTTTAGATAAAGTAGCTATGTACCGATGAGTTCCTAATGTCAATCTCTATGTTTTACACTGTGCGTGTAACATTTTATCAAAATGATATTAACCACAGACACCCGCTGCTAATTGATATTCGGAACGTGTTATGAAAAAACAAACACACCTGATGGCAAATTAATTTGAAGCCATTGAAATCAATGCTTAGTTATCGAACAGAAAAAAACAACAGGTGTGCTAGTGAATAAGGCATTACCTGTAATGGATGTTTTCAAAGGTGAAATGTATTGTTAGGTTTAGTTTAACATATCCTCCCTGTGCCTCTTTGCTTCTAATTTGCTGATTGTATAAATTGAATTGAGATAAGGTGTAGATTATCCTTAGTGAAAAGTGCAATATTGAATGTCAACCTATAACTATGACTATAATAATGTGAAATCAAATAGTTGGGGAGTTTAGCAATTGAATAAGATTTGATCATTTTTAGCAAATGCATTGTATGTAAAAAACAAAACAAACGTACAACAGAATAACAGCTTTTGCCTATAGCGAAACAGAAGGTATAGATCGATGGATGACCTTATTATCATGAAGGCTTTCAAGACCCATTTAGTTGGAAATTCCCACTCAATACAACAGGAATTAAATGTTTGCTTATCTCAAAAGCGTTTCCTGCTTACAAGGAGCAGAGTGGATATTTGCAGGCTGTCGCCTACTCAAACGATACCAAGACAGCTTTATTTTTTTTAGAATCACAAGTAAACACCTTGTATACCTATAATACGTTCAATGCCTTTCTAGCACATTCTCCGTACATATAGGATTCACCTAGAAAATAATTAATGGTATATATATATATATATATATATATATATATATATATATATATATATATATATATATATATATATATATATATGGGCATTACATTATATGGATAGTATTAGAAACAAACATGCATATTAGTATGATTACCACTGGACTAACATAATTGCAGCTTTATTCACACACTTATAAACAGCACGATAATAACCTCGTAGAGCCAAGTTTATCTGCAACACTCACTCACATTAACTAAACGTTGTGTGTAGTTGCAGGGGTAAAATAATTTATTAATGACAAGTTTATTCAAATATAACTCCACGTGGAGTTTGATACAAAAACGAGTATCGAAATATTTTTTTTTATTGTAAACCGTTTTTCATCGTCTATTGATCATTCGGCATAAAAAACAAACATTTTCTGTTGTCATTGAAATAATTCTTTTCGACACCATAAGATTAATATATCGATCTAGTTTACAAATGTTTGACCATGAGAGACACTACCGGTTAACAATGCTATTGCGGGATGACAATGGCAGTGACTAGATTTAGGTTTAAAATACTTGTTTTTTTCACTCTAGTGTAGATTACAAAGGAGTTTAAGAGGTTCACCTGCCAATATGAGGGACACATATTGTAAATGAGTTCACGCTAGAATACAATACGATACACTAAACTGAGAGATTATTATATGCAGTTAACTATATATGACTGCACAACATCTGCCAATATAATCTAAAGAATGAAAGCCAAAAAACAGACTATCAAACGATGTCAAATACATAAAAAATCGCTTATGATTTAATATTAATATGTATGATGCATGTAACATGACTACTGTTGTCATGACAATGTTGTCACTTAGATCACTCAAATTGTCATTTTTTCTGCACAGAGACAATCTGGCTACAGTGATAAATACTATCTATCTGGCTGTAGTAAATGTAAGCATACACTTGCTGGTAAAAAATACGTCGGTCGATTCTTTCATCGGGCCGACAAAAAGTCACTGACCCACTATCTGTACAACCAAAAACTCTTGTGGGGGATCCTAGGGGGTTTCTCCATAGAATCCCTGGAGGTTTGTTACTCTGAAAAGTAAATTTTGAGACTATTCAGACAATAATTTGCAAGCTTTACAAGACAGCACCATAAAGTTCCAGAAATTATTCTTTATGACTTACATAGGGTTGAAATGTGTTCTTAAAATGTTAAATGGCATCATCATAGTAAAGGTCAGCACATCTAATGGTAGTATCATTGGTAGGGGAGATTTTGAGGTTTAAGGCAATTTTAGACGATCTTTGCAAACATTTCACATCTTTAAAAGACAATATCATCTAAAATTAGCACAGGGTGAAAACATTTAAGAAAAGTTTAATACCATTATGACACTAAAAGGTTGGTGCATGTGGTTGTTGGTTGAATGTATGAGTGACCTCTGGGGGCGAGGGAGTCATTGGGGTTCCCCCTGGCAGATCTGAAGGGTTTTTGTTTGCATTAAGACAGTTTTAGGTTATTCATAGCCATTTAGGTAATATTTCCAAGCTTTGAAAAGCTAACGTAAATGTAAGTTTTAAATGAGTCGTTAGAGAATGTTAGGTAGTCATACCTAGTGTATAATAGACACTGGAATCTGATGAGATGTGGTGATTTGTAGAGTCGATAACATGTAGTGTCCAAAATAGAAAGTGTATTAATCCATTCTAACAAGTTCATACTGGAGTGGAACAATTTAGATTAACTTCTTTTATATCTATCTATGAAGATTACCATCATGAAACGTTCAAGTTCACCTTTGCCCCAAAGTGCAATAAAAGTGAAGCATTGATTGTGAAACGGCCAAGCATTTACATGACATGTTCTGTTACTAGTGTGGTAGCTAGGTAATACATGTACATGTATATGTATAGTTAAGTTTGAACCCTTATTACATGAAGTAATATTAAAGATTAGCTGTAGGAAACAGGGACAAGAACAAATATTTACATGTACCACATTTCAGACAAGGCTGTATGCCATTGTAGAAAGGGATTTTTTGATTTCATCACAATCCAAAACACAATGACCCCAGTATCCACAATTTTCAAAACAGCATGACCCCCCCCCCCCCCCAATACTGCCAATTTCAAAAACAGGGTGAAGCCCCCCCCCCAGGCCGAAGAAACTGATCTGTCCCTAATGAACGTCATCTTAATCGGTCCCTACATATTTGTATGCAGATTAGGCCTTTATTAAAGTTAGTTAGTAAATAGTCTGAGTATATTAAGTGTGCGCATAAAGTCTTCGAATTCTAAACTAGACTCAGCATACAATGTACACATTTATTGCTGAATAAAAATTAATCGATAATGACGGGAAATAAACCTCATTTTTAATAAAAACTTTAAGATATGCATATTGATTAACTGAAGCATGTATTAGGCTCCCTAGCTAAATGTGTTCAGCAGTTTACTCCAATATTATCTTGTCAATGTCCCAGTAACATTAATTTAATGAAAGGAGTTATTGCTTCAAAATTATAACATTGTGATGATACTGCAAAATATTTAGTGTTAATAAATACATATTATTCGAAACAAAAAAAAACATTCCTCGTTCAGAACAGCAAAATGCAGGTAACTTAAAGAGACTACTTTTTCTAGCGACACATATTAACAACACATTATGTCACGAGTATTTTCAGGCTGAATGAAGACCAATATTGGGGAATAACACTGTCATAACTCATCAATCATGATTCATGAACAATGGCGATAATAAACATTTTGACTCTTGTTTCGAGCAGGACAGAATCAGTGACGTACATTAGTTGTTTGCTAGGTACAACGACCATGGTATATAATCCCTATATAACTGTTTAAATGCAATAACTTGGCATTGATGTAATATTTATACGTTTTGTGTATTAAAGTTGCATATTGACATTCTTAGATGAACTGCGTTCTTCAATTCATAGACTTAAAGTCATCTTCTTTATCACACACTATCCCAAATCAGAGACTGCTAAATGCAAATATCTGCCAAATATATTTCAGTTGATTACAGCTTACGTGGAAGGACGCAGAGAGCCAAATATAAATGGGGGGGGGGGGGTTATAGACAACAAGATAGTACCAACTAGAATGCTCTATCATACAATAAAATGACAAGTCATTTGCAGAGTAATTATTTCCGAAATATGATCCCCGGAACTAGACATATCATGGTTTGGTTATTCAACTACTAATGTTGCAAAACCTTTGTGTAAGTATATGTCGTACAGAATATATCATAATTACACTATGTCCTTTTCTGGTTGTGCATGTGCATGCAATCAAATGTAAAAATAGCTTATTTTTAAAGTTAGTTTTATAGCACGCATATTTTCCAACCCTCTGGGCATCACCACGCAGAAAGTAATTATTGTTATCAGTTGACGATTTCGTTTCGAACATGGCAACTATTCAGCCTTGATCATTGATGAATATAATTTACTTCCTCAGACGATTCAGTGTTAGATTAACATTTGACTCGAATGTTAACTCAAATCGCTGCAACTCTAGTGAGAATTGAAATCAAATCCCCTGATAGCTCGTTCTTTATATCCATCATTCTAGTAAATTGTCAACAAACATACAAAGGCATTAATGTAATAATGAATCATATTTAAAAAAAAAATCATTTCATACATTATTTATGAGCAACTTATCTACCCGGGGATTGTTTTAACAATTAAGAATATATAATCTTGTTAATATGATGGTTTATAATAATATCTCAATACATTTCAGGTTTTATTCTATCATATAATAAAAAATGTATAATGCAATTATGAACATAAGGTATTCTATGATATTGGACACTCTATTTTGCCTTGTAGAAAGTTAAAGAAAATAACTTTAATTTCATCAAAGTCGTGAATCTGGGGCTATGATAATAGATTTAGTTGATTTTATAGCCATCTCTGTAAGATGTTACGTTTCCTTTCTGTCTCGATATATATGAGTGGCAGTCTAACTATACGAAGAGTAATCTCAAAGATCTAAATAGATTTCTCATACCAACGAATGCTAAAAAGGAACCTTTTTAGATACCAAAACCCTTCTTTTGTTGATTACAGCTCAGTGAGAGATGACAAAAATGCTGGATGATGTAAAACCATATATTACCTAATTGCAAATAGGACAAGGGGTTACGTGTTCATAGAAGTAAATTGTTTTGTGTAAGTTGTTACATATGCTAAAAACGCTACTACATTTTCCCTGTAAAATGTTCGGATTGAAAGTCTCATCACATTGATTTGATTATGTCGAAGAGACGTTTTGTGTAAATTAATCAGATAACTCGATCGTGTACAGTGCTCAAGCAAACTTCTTATCCTAAATAAAGAAACAAAGAAATGTGCATTTCTCGCGTTCATATTTAACATATAAAGAGACTATATGACATATGTTACAAATATTACAACAAGAGTGCCCTTCTTTCTTGTCAAATATTATAAGGTTAATACGATTATGTCCAGCAGCAACCTTCTGGACCGATAAGTACCTTACTGTCAGTGTCAAATGGAATCCGTCTAATGAGTTGATTGTGGAATTAATTAGAAAGCTAGAGAGCTAGAGTAACTTGATAAAACACTTATATAGCAATAAATCGTAATGTACCTACTCGTTTAGTGACTCATAGCGATAAAATGTTATGTCACGAATGTTTTCCTGCTGGAATGAAAACGCTATTAGGGAATAACACAATAACACATCGTCCATCGTGATTTAAGGAAAATTGATTTTGAAAGTTTTAACTCATATTTCGAGCTCCATAGATCTAATGATGTAGACACGTGCTGTGATGATGTGTAATGACCAGGTTATATATTAAATCCGTATTTTATGTTCACGTGTGCCAAGTAACATAAAATCTTAACATTTCGTGTGATTTGCATATAAACATTCTTATATAACATGTTCTCTTAAATTCACGTACTTGGACATCTCATGAAAGCCATCTCTAGCAAACATCATCTCAAACCAGAGACTGCTAAAGGAAAACTTGCCAATATTAGCTTTCGGTTGATTACAGCTGACATGGAAAGAACAGATGGCCAAAGATAAATGGGATTGGAGAGAGGGGGTTATAGAACAAGATAGTACCAGCTACAATGCTCTATCATACAGTAATATGACAAACCAATTGCACAATAATTATTTCCGAAATATGATCCCCGGAACTAGACATATCATGGTTTGGTTATTCAACTACTAATGTTGCAAAACCTTTGTGTAAGTATATGTCGTACAGAATATATCATAATTACACTATGTCCTTTTCTGGTTGTGCATGTACGTGCATGCAATCTAATGTAAAAATAACTTATTTTTAAAGTTAGTTTTATAGCACGCATATTTTCCAACCCTCTGGGCATCACCAAGCAGAAAGTAATAATTATTATCAGTTGACGGTTTCGTTTCGAACATTGCAAATATTCAGCCTTGATTATTGATGAATATAATTCGCCTCCACAGACGATTCAGTGTTAGATTAACGTTTGACTCGAATGTTAACTCAAATCGCTACAGCTCTAGTGAGATCAAGTCCCCTGATAGCTCTTTCTTTATATCCATCATTCAAATAAATTGTCAACAAATATACAAAGGCATTAATGAATCACATTAAAGAAAAAAAAACATTTCAAACATCATTTATGTCCAGTTTATCTACGGGGATTGTTTTAACCATTGAGAATATATAATGTTGTTATTATGATGATTTGTAATAACATCTCAATCCATTTCGATTTTTTCTATTGTATTATAAAAAATGTATAATGCAATTATGAACATAAGGTATTGTATGATATTGGACACTCTATTTTGCCTTGTAGAAAGTTGAGGAAAATAACTTTAATTTCAACTAAGTCGTGAATCTGGGGCTATGATAATATATTTAGTTGATTTTATAGCCATCTCTGTTAGATGTTTCGTTTCCTTTCTGTCTCGATATATATGAGTGGCAATCTAAGTACACGAAGAGTAATCTTAAAGATCTAAATAGATTTCTCATACCAACGAATGCTAAAAATGAACCTTTTTAGATACCAAAATCTTTCTTTCGTTGACTACAGCTCAGAGAATGTGACAGAAATGATTTAGCATTAATGAATCACATGTTTTTAAAATCAGTTTAAACATTATCTATGAGCAGCTTATCGAGCAGGGCACTGTTTTAATTATTAAGAATATATTATCTCATTATTATTTGTAATAACATTTCAATCCATTATGGTTTTTTCTAACATATGATAAACACTTTTCAATGCATATATGTAAGTATGAACATAAGGTGTTGTTTGATATTGGCAACATTTACTTTGCCCCGTGCAAATTTGAAAAAAAAAATACATCTAAGTCGTGCTTTTTGGGTTATGATAATTAAATTTAGTTGATTTTATAGCCATCATAGTAAAGCGTTTTGTTGCTTTCTACATATGAGTGGCAAGCTCACTAAGATTGATAACAAAGATTGTCATACATTTCACACACCAAAGAATGTTAAAAGGGTCATTTTCGAGACCAAAACATTCTTTCGTTGATTACAGCTCATACAGCATGACAATAGTGCTTGAAGATTTAAAACCATAGATTACCTATTAGACAAACAGGAGGAGTATGGGTCGTGCTGATAGGAGAAAATTGCATAGCATTGTTGCAGATGTTAAAAATGTTGTCTCCCTTGTCCATGTAATATGTCAGGTTTGAGAGTATCACCATGTTGATGTGATTATGTGTAGATTAATCAGACAGCTCTTGTACAATTTCCAAGCAGAGCTCTCACACTAAATGACGAAACGAAACAATGTGGATATGTAACATATGAGAAAACTTCATGGCATATTTTATGAATATTACAGAATCGTTCACTTTTCCATATACAGTGTCGGTATGTGTGTATGATAAATTTAATGTTAATATGTTCAGTAGTAACTTTTTTTGGACAGAAAGATAGCTAACTGTTAGACTAAGTGCTCAAACAGAATTCGTCTAATGATGTACTTGTGGATTTAATTTTAAAACTAGGGATGAGTTACTTGTTAAAAAAAGTTATATTGTAATGAATCTGCAGTCAACCATACCGTTTTACACTGCAGTAGTGATTTTAATCCTTTCTGATTTAATACCCTTTAGGCCAGTTGGATTTTATTTATAAGGGTAGTGATTCGGTTGTGGTATTGATACCCCTGTATGAAGCTCGTCGTATCTGTCAATCAAAGGATAAACACGTGCGTGTTATTTTAATTGCTTCTATACACGGCCACTAATATATAATCACATTCGGAAAACCAAAATGTATATTTCAATGAAGCTCTTATATTTGATTCAGTTGGTTGACTATTAATGTTACATGGTCTGAATACGTGTTATTTCCATTTCACTGTGATGACAATGTTCTATGTAGAATTGGACTGTCACCCAAGAATATGTCTCGGCTTCGTATTGGCATCGTTAAACAGCATGTCATTGACATCATCAGTCGATTGAACGGCAGGATAATTCCCCTAGGAATCGGTAGAGTGAATGATATAATGCTCCAAGAGTTAATTGAAGTGTCTTCACGTATACTGCCTTTATGTTGTGGATACCGAAATTGACATTGACCTTGTGCTGTGAGTCAAATGTTACCAGGTGTTCCGTGTACGTAGAAGGCATAGACTAAGGGAATAATCTGTCACTAATGAATGAAATTGATTTTATTTATTAAATTTTGACTCACAAAGATGAAGTTCAAGGTCAAATATACAGATCGAAAACAAGATCACAAATGATAACATTCGGACAGGTAATGGTAAAGTGACTGTCTTTTTTGTTCCTTAACATAGAAGCGGTTGATTTCACACAAAATATGGCTACTATTCGGTAAGATGTGATATCAACAGCAACATGATGCATGTCTGTATCTCCTGTTCTATATAATGTCTTTGGATACTATTTCAAAGTAATTGATCACAATTAAATAGAATTACTTGAATTTGCTATTTGATCTTGGAGGTCAAGGTCAAAATCTTAGAAGATAGTTAATGCCTAATAACATAGGAGTAGACACTTGAATTGAGTATCTTTGTGATATATCTTTTAGCATTGAGGATTAGATTGACTTCTATCCACAAATATGGCGGCCATTTGGTCAAATTTGGTTATGTTGTAAAACAAAGTAGCGTGCACGTGTCCCATATAATGTCACCTTTGTGCCAGGTTTAAATAAAATAGCAATGGCGTAATACAGACGGACAGATCATAAAAAACTTAAATAAATGTGTCTTTTATTCAGTTTATTACTCTGATTAGAACATGTGAATTAAATTTGACGTTGACCTCCAAGGTCAATGTCAAGAATGTCATTTCTTTAATATCCTGAGCCATTCATAATACATTTCAAGACATTAGACCAACATATGATCAAAAGTATTTTAATACCATGTCCTTAACTTATAAGGTCATTGATACTTGTAATTTGACTGGTAAAGTTATCACTTCTCCATAATCCAAAATTTAAGACAAACAATCCCAATATATAGAAATGCGCCCATATGGGGAATATATGTCTTCTACGAAAAACTGATTTCAAATAGCAAGTATCATCATCATCAACATCATCATCAACATCATCATCATCATCATCATCATCATCATCATCATCATCATCATCATCATCATCATCATCATCATCTTGTTTTCTAGATTTACATGATAGAGTTGGAATGTACTTACTGTTGAAATAAACAATAGCAGTATGCAAAGACACTTGCCCTTGACAACGTGTGATAGTATGTTATCTACTAGGGTTTTCATGAATCTTAAACAACAAACTAAACAACATGCAAAATTATGTGTCTTGCACACTACATCTGATAATTTGACATGTGGGCTAATAATTAAGCCTGGCATACAAACAAATACTTTAAAAGTAGTTCCCTGCACACTGTGTTCGTATTTTCCATCTTAGATAATCTGTTAAAGCAATATAATTATGTATGTGATATCTAGGTGGTTGCCATAGGGCTTAGCTCTTATCAGAACATTGATTATATTGCACCTCTTTCAAGAATATGTGTGTCAAATACAGATGTCTGTTTTGAAGGCTATCGAGCAAAGAAATGTTACTCTGAGGTTATATAATGTCACAAGAATATATATATATATATATATATATATATATATATATATATATATATATATATATATATATATATATATGTGTGTGTGTGTGTGTGTGTGTATGTGTGCGTGCGTGTCTATAATAGATTGTGTGTGAGTGTATGTTTATTTGGAAAAAATCAGTGGATTGGCAGACAATGCTCAATGTATAAAGTGT
>NC_135565.1:4794141-4859141 GCF_964340395.1 Glandiceps talaboti
AAGGTAAATTTGATCATTTATCATTTCTAGATAATTGTTTGTCTATTTGCTAAATTAATAAAAGCAATATATTCTTAAATCATTTCCTCACTTTCTTTGTTATTTTAAGTTCCATTTTTATTTCATGTTGCTTCAATTCAGACATAAATATTGTTAAATTTGTGCTGTAAATTTCAAAATCAAGGTAATCACCTGACGTTTAAATTATTAATTTCTACAACGATGCCTGTAACTATATTGTGCTTCGGATGTCCTCATAAACAGAATGAATATTTGCATTCATATTCATTTGCGACTCTGGAAATATGTAAATGTTTTCAATCAGTTTAGTTGTTTGTAAATGGGTTGCGTTAGCCACGTATGACACTGCGTTTCTAATAACATAGAAGGCTAACATCAAACCGGTTTGACAATTAATTAAAGCAAAATGACGGCTACTGTGACTTTTAGGGTTAGGGTAATGTTATTGATAGAGACCAAGCCAATAAAGACAATCTTAGCTTTGAAGTGTAGAAGTGTGAAGTGTAGTGGAAGTGTACCAGAGGTGTCACCCTTTACTCGATTGTCCAAGCACCTGTTAACAATTTTTGCCACAAAAAAATTAATTTCAGCCCTTTGAGATCGTAATCTATACCTTAATTTGCATAATTATGATGAACCATTTGATGAAATGGGTAAATTGTCTGCTTATTTCATAAATTGAACATTTTCACCGACTGGGAGAAACTTTTTATGTATGTATGTATGTATGTATGTATGTATGTATGTATGTACGTATGTATGTATGTATGTATGCATGCATGCATGCATGTATGTATGTATGTATGTATGTATGTATGTATGTATGTTGTGTGTGTGTGTGTGTGTGTGTGTGCGTGCGTGCGTGCGTGCGTATGTAAGTATGTATGTATGTATGTATGTATGTATGTATGTATGTATGTATGTATGTATGTATTTATTTATTTATTTATTTATTTATTTATTTATTTATTTATTTTTATACATCCATTCCAGGAAAACGATTTCTAGTAAAAAATAAGAAATCTTTGAATATAATCATACATAAAGAATTGTAATCTGGTGCGTTTCTTTAGTGTAAAATCACGAGGACACAAATAATCTCTCCGTTTCATAGTGGAGGTTTCCGTTCATACATAATTAAAGCACATTTTTGAAGAAATGGTATTACAAGTATGATGTGTTTGTAAGATATACACCTTGAACAAACACGTCAGTTTAGTTTTCATTGTGTACATCAAATTATGTTTTTATTAGAAACAGTCCTTTGAATAGTCCTGGCAATATTGCTGAGAAAATCGAAGTGCGCCCAAGGATACAATCTGAAGAGTAATAAAAAATGTTCTCAAATTTAAAATGAGTTTTTCTACATGTAAATCATTGGATAGTAGCTTGTCAACTTTTGAATATGAACTTTAAAAATATCCCTCGGGTTATTCTTTGCATTTGAACGTCTTCATTCATTAAAATTGAAATGGCTACACCTCCATAAGGTAATATTGATGTTGTGATGATGCTTTTTCGGTTGCTTTTGTTGAACCAGGAAACTATGTACACTCCTGTCATGGTGACAACAAATGAAAAAGAACACATCAGCAATTGATGACATTACATTTGGTTTTGGAAAAGCAATATGTATTCAAATGGCATCGATTATGGTATCTGGTAATGAAATATACCGTTATCAAGGGATGCCACGTGCACCATATACCATCGTATCTTTACGATCATTATGGCCTGTGGCAAAACTTTGCATTGCGTGTAGTGAGGCATTGTTCAATGTAGCTTTCCATGGAGTTTTAAAGAGGCGCTGTTTATCTCATGCACTAAAACAATAAATGGACTCGTATTTAATAGCTACAAAGAAATCTGATCAGAAGAACGTGATCACAATCAATGTTAGCCAGGTTTATTTACTAGCTGAATGTTTTACAAGATGTATGTATGTATGTATGTATGTATGTATGTATGTATGTATGTATGTATGTAGGTAGGTATGTATGTAGGTAGGTATGTACGTAGGTAGGTAGGTAGGTAGGTAGGTAGGTATGTACGTAGGTAGGTAGGTATGTAAGTAGGCGGGTAGGTAGGTAGGTAGGAAGGTATGTATGTATGTATGTATGTATGTATGTATGTATGTATGTATGTATGTGTGTGTATGTATGTATGTATGTATGTATGTATGTATGTATGTATGTATGTATGTATGTATGTATGTGTGTGTATGTATGTGTGTGTATGTGTGTGTGTATGTATGTATGTATGTATGTATGTATGTATGTGTGTGTATGTATGTGTGTATGTATGTATGTATGTATGTATGTATGTATGTATGTATGTATGTATGTATACAACACATTATCTTGACATTTATATTACCAAACTTTCTTAGTTTAAATGTCTCATTAAAATAATATCCTCCAGGATATGTCATTAGATATTTAAGATAACCTGATTACTTAAATGCAGTGAACCATACAGAAGTTAGTAATTGCAATAATGTGATCAAAGGAACAGGACCACGACATTTGGGTAAGGTTACCCAAGAATATATTTAGGTATGTCAAAGAAAATATGTTCGATTCCATTTGAAACGGATGTTCTCCAAAAAAACCGCAAAAAACAGTCGAAGCTACTTTCTATTACTTTGTAAAACAGTCGGCATTACTTTCTCTTTGTAACACGGCGACCAGCGCGACAAAAACATTCATTCTTCCATGTATTCCGCAAAAGATTAACCCGCTTTTCTACTTTTGTAAAACTACTTTTGTCAGCGGTACAAAAAATAATATGAACTGAGAAAGATGTAAATTTATTCAACTGTGTAGTATTACCACACTGGTGACTGAGTACTATATTGATCAATCTGATTAAAATCTGATGTTAGATAGGCTGGTTTTCCTGTATTTACCTTTATTCCATCGTTATTGCGTCTTTTACGTGAGTTTTTTTTTAATCAGATTGTATATTGATCCAAGTATCTAAAAGAAACACTCACACACACACACACACACACACACACACACACACACACACACACACACACACACACACACACACATATATATATATATATATATATATATATATATATATATATATATATATATATATATATATATATATATATATATATATATATATATATATATACAGACATATGTTTGATTCACTTTGAAATAAGTATGAGCCGACCAAACACGCCTTGGTCACTTTGACATTTCTCTTCATGTTTTGTTCTGACATCATATCAATCGTTAACTGCTCAATTTCGATCCTTTTTTTTTAAATTTCAAAGGCTTACATGCATGGGCTATCAAAAAAAACATCTTTATTACTGGCGAAAGCCTGTATATAAGTGAGCTAAAAGACGTGTATTACACTGTAAAAATTGATTGAACATAATTTTCTTCCGGGGTTAAACACACAGTTACTCTTTACTTTAAGAAAGGGAAACAATCGTAGCTATAGAAACATAGACATTCAAAAGTGGAACTCTAATCGTCGTCAATACATCAAGTAAGATACCTTTGAACACGGAACTCGTGATCTGAGGACCAAAACAGCTATCTTTCAATTCAGTAAATCAGGCGAATAGATCAAAGGAACATTCAACGAAACGATGAAACAAATGCTTCGTTTTTTTTCCCTAAGGCATATCCCTTGAATTACGACGGGAATGACGTTTATTGAAAGGTAATAAACTCGCTTACCTCGATTATGCATTGCCTATATATACTGTGTCATATATATATATATATATATATATTTATATATAGACTAATAATAGTACAGTATCAAGTAAGATACACAGGAGCCGTTACTTAGTGTTTCACGCTGTTGCGATCATCAGACGACTAACGGTATAGTTCTCTGAAGTTCAAATTTCAAAGTTCAAAAATTCCTTTTCAAGTGATATGGGTGCCACAGTGGAAGTTCGCCAATACATATCTATTTTGATGTCGGCACATATCTATTTTGATATTAATTCGGAACGTTTATTTTATTTGTCAGCGTATATGATATATAGCTTTTCTGCCAGGCAGAGGTAGCACCGCTTCGATACATTCGAATATGAAGTTACATGTGTGATGACTGACCGGTCAATGCTATACTCTTGGCCTTTACCCTTTAAGTTCCAGACATGTTTTGATAGCTCAGTACAGCTGTGGTATCTCTTATTAGTGATGTATTGTTTGTGGTTAGCATGACGGGTTTTGAAAGTGTTATCCGTTAAATCAGTGTATTGTTTGCTGCTATCGTCCATCTTGACATATCAGCACTGTACATGATGTTAGTAAATATAGGCATTTTCCTCCTAGGGGGAACATGTTCTTGTTCCGGCATCTACAGGCTTTATCCGTTGCTTTCTTCGGGGGTTCAATGATCTTTTTATTGTGTGCTCTTTCGATGGATGCCAAGTTCCCCACGTAGCTATATCTCACTTTGACGTTACCTCTGTTGATTATTTTGTGCAGCTTACAGAGTCCTTTAGCAAATGCCTGTCAATAAGGTGGAGGAATTGGTTTCCGATATTTGATTTGACGTTTTACTGTATGGTGGGTTAAACCAGATGATATTCCTTCGTATATTCTTCCTTTTTGCTTTGTTACCACCTTTACTTATATATGTCGTACCATCTTCATACCCGCTATTTTTGAGTGCTTCTGTATAGACAGGGGCTGCAGAGTTGAACACACTTTCATCACAGGAAATGTCAGATAGCCTCTTTCTTATTGCTGCAGGAAGATGCTTGATGATTGATGGTGGGTGGTTCGATTTAGAGTGAACATATACTGGGTGGTCATTCGGTTTCCTATATGGGTAGTACTTTTCGCTTGTAATTAAGATTCAATGTGATATCTAGGTAGTTGACAATCTTCAGATTAGACTCTATAGTTACTTTCATCATGGAGATTCTTCGTGATATCCTTTTTTCTGCCATCCTCCCTGATACATTTTTGAAGACAGCCAGGCCATCATCTCTGTATAATCCAATTTCCTCTTTATGGTATTTCTTGGCAAGGGTGTTAAGCATATAGTGGCCAACTAATTCACATACGTCAGCGCCACCCATTGTTATGTCGAGCATATCCCTGTTATCCCTTTTAACCCATGGTACATTATTCTCAAACAAGAGCGATTTTCTTGCTTGCATAATTATCTCAACATCCTGGTGTGAGATTTCTGTGTGCTGGTTTAGCGTACAATATAGATTTCCGAAGAAGATATATATATCGTAAATCCGTCGACAAGGAAGAACACAGTGATTTTGTATTGGATAGAGTGATGATGGATATATTGTTTGACAAGGGAGCGTATAGACAAGCAGGCTGAAACGATCTTCAGATAATCAATGGGGTAGTCTTCCCGGAGTCATATACACGCAAAGGCTGCTATTATCAGATCTCTTCGTGACAAAAACAGAGTTCGAGTGGCTGAAAAGCTGTCTGTTGATTGTTGTAATAATCGTTATATTTTGTGCTGAGTGGCGGAAAAAGAGTGAAATTACTTTGTTGTTTACAGTTTCTACTTGTACATCTCCTGTAAAGTGGGCTGTCTTTTTTTACTACAAATTGTTTTGAGCTGTATCATTTTACAGGGATCGGGGGGGGGGGAGTTCAATAATACATCGAGACACTGCAAAATCTCATTAGTGATTGCATAAGTCATTATTTATTTAATATCCCCATACTATTTTAATATCTTACTAATATTTTTTTTAATAATTTATTTTTCTTGTTTTCATCCGAGTTTCATTGGGTTTTTTTTCTGTTCACCGGTCCTTCTTGTATATTTTTAACTTTCAATTTTCATCCGTCCTTGGTATCTGTAATTGTTCTTTCCTTTAAAAGTTGCAACTAATTTGTGACAACGTTAGTTGTTTCGAAATAAAACGACGCGAATAATTAGTTTATCTGTCGAAATCGATCTGTCTTTCTAGGAGTAGTAAAAGATGAATTAAGTCACCGACTCCCTGTGGCATAGTGGTATACAGCTCGGGATTAGCAATTGGGGAGGAGGTTCACCACTGGATATAGACACAGAAAGTTTCTGTGACAGGCTCTAAATCAGGGTGAATGTTCTACAAATTAGATGGATAGGTTGTATCACAGGGCAAGTACTGGTTTTCTGGACGGTTGGGAGAAGATAACTAGTTATGTTTATGTATGTATTCATCTGCATAGAATGAAAAAATGAGCCCCGTTTCTCCGCGTTAAATGTAAGATCACGTGACCAAACGTCTCCGATGCCGGGCTCCGATGACAAGTACATAGCGCCATCTTCCGCCCAGCTAAGAATATAAGTTCAATCACTCCGAGAACGTGTTGCCAACAGTGATGTGTATTTTAACAAACAAAGTAGTTTTTTCGTTAAACTACCTACAATTTAGTAGTGTGAGGGTTTACGACTTGTAATTGGGCGGAAACATCACAAATGTTGTTTAATTTTCTGTTGGACTTGGAACATTTGGTAGTTAATATCAACGTATGAGCTTCCGTTTAATTCATAGTTTTATCATCCCTGTAACATGTATTTGATAGGTAGCCATTTTAAGCAAACTGTTATAGTTTACGAATTGATGCTTCTGTGTGTCTTTTTGAAAAATGTCAACGCACTTGTTTAATAGCTGCAGCTGTTGTCAAAATATCCATTGTTACAATGTCTTGCCCTATTTATCTAATATAACCACCATGTCATTAATGATCATCGCCTAGGTATACTGGCACAGTTCTCTCTGACACGCTTGCCCCATAGGTAGGAAATCACAGGTTGAAATCTTCGAGATACGTGATAACAGAGTAATTGATGTTTCAATCCTGTGGATTTCACACTACTATTCTGATAACTATCACAATAGGGAATCAAGTAGATAATGATGTCATAAGTGAATTCTCCCATCACCTTTATTACCAAATACATATGATCATGAGAAGGTAACACATTGATATGTCTGTCTGTCTGTCTGTCTGTCTGTCTGTCTGTCTGTCTGTCTGTCTGTCTGTGTCTGTCTGTATGCATGTCTGTGTCCGCCCATACGCCTATCTGTCCATCTTCCCATCTATCCGTCCGTCCGCCTGTCTATATACACACACACACACACACACACACACACACACACACACACACATATATATATATATATATATATATATATATATATATATATATATATATATATATATATATATATATATATTTATTTATTTATCCTTCGTACATCCTTCCTCAAGGCCAGCCAATAATTCATCAATCCACCAACCCGACCATCCGTCTCTGTTTGTCCGTATGTCTGTTCGTCTGTCCATGCATCACCTTTCCTTACGTCCTCCCGTCCTTCCATACATCTTTGTTTCTCTATTACGATTCAAGTGTTTAACACCCGATCAAAAATGTTCAAAAAATGACTTTACGCGACCGGAGTCAACTTGCTTTACTGGATGGAAGCCCCAATACGATGCACATGATAAAAAGTCATATATAAGCCCTAACACAATCAAGCAAACACCTGCTGTAGAAAATCTACTAAAACGTGAGCAAGTCAGTAAAAACACTGTTAAATCATGGTACAAGGCATTTAAGTTGATTCTTGTCGGCGTACATGTTTGAAGATTAGGTCAATAAATTTTAATGAGTGAAATCCGTATACTTATAAGCAATTAGCCAATGTTTACGAGCTAGTCATGAAGGGGAGGATACACATTTTGTAAATTGCCCTGGTTAATATACAATAAAAAAGACAACGATATACATTTATAATGTATATATACAAGATATATAATATATACATTGCAAATATAACAACGGGAATTAATTGATAGACAAGTGAATAAACATGTAACAAATTGGCAATACATGTCTAGTAACAAGATCACGTGGGTATAGATGAAATTGACGAGACATAACACTATACGAAACGTCATATTTGACCATGTCTTTCCACCGGGGTAAATCTTTAGCAGAGGATGTGTAAATGTAGTGGGTATGAGACGAAGTGACACCTTTGACTGAATTTACCCCAGCTGATCTCTCCCCTGGGGGTTGTAGACAGTCAAAAGTGTCACTTTATCTCGTACCACCCCTAGACAGAGATGGTAGTTAGGTGTCCACATGTACAGGTAGGGTAAATGTTGGGTAAAGGTGGGTAAATTTGACTTTTCGTATAGTGTAATGATGTCCAACCAATCGCACCATCTGGAAATTACATCATCAATCGTTGTCCAAACTGTAAATTTGTGCTACAAGACCATCGGTGGTATTTTATACGTGTAATATAAAGCTTTTCTCTCGAGATCGCCACTCGCTGTAAACGTAACGTGCCATGTTTCTGAGAGTGACTTTTTGGTGGTTGTTGAAATTGTGCTCTTGAAAAGGACTTCACTTAACACTGCAGTATATCAACTCTGATATTAATGTTCTTAGAGTTCATATGTGTACGCAATACAAACGGATCTTTAACGAACCCCTTAGGTGGAACAGTATCCATGGAGACCTGTATTCTTTCATTATCGCGTGTTGTTGAGTTACGTTTCCATTCCTGAAGACACATGCCCGCTAGTTATATATTTAAACAGGGTATTCCGGAGAGAATAAAGTATACTACTTACGCTTTCGGCCTCATGACGTTCCGTTAATAAATTTGACTTCCAAAGTAATTCGGTAGGATATAGAATGCCGATTGGTTCATGTCTCAAGGTAAAAGACTCATGTATTTTAGAGCGCTACTTGTCCGCGGAATCGTCATAATTAGACATTGTTTTTTAAGGATATTAAAACTGCATATTAACACATCTCAAATATTTCCTTTTCAATAAAGAATTTCTTAATTTCTGCTAGTTTATACACTATTATAATTTATATCATTTTAAAAGTACTTTCGCATATAAACTGTACATTTTGAAAGAGATAAACCAAAATTTTAAAATTATATTATACAATTTATTACATTTGAAAGGAAAAAAAAAACATAAAATAGATCAGAATCTTTTATCAACATGTTGACGTTGTGTGGCATTTGGCAAATTAATTGTTATATGAATTAATCAGAAACGATATCACTCATCACCCGATAGACGTCACAAGCAAGGTAACAGAAAATAACGCTCAAATGAGAACAGGCCAACAAGTAATTACCTCTTTTTTCAGCAATACATTAACTTTAGAGTACGTACTTTGACAGCGAGTTTCTATCGCCTAGTACGCACTATTGCTTGTTCTTTGCGGTGCTGACTGTTTAGGAATATGTCTTGTGATAACTGAATTGCTTGGCTATGATGGTATAGAGTAGTCTCTTGGGTTGAGCACAAGCGGAAAACAAACTCATCAATGCAACACCCTGGAGCTTTACCTACGTATATTTTGTGACGATTTAAAATGTACACCCATATGATATATATGTATGAACGTCATTGTCCGTTCCCATAACCTCTGATATTTACTTAGTGCATGTATATCAGTGACTACCTACGCCAGGTTGTTAAATGCAAGTGTAAATTATAGCACATCGAATGTCAAGCTGTTGAATTGTCATATCGTGCTCTAACGCCTACGTGTGGCATGAAATATGCATTTTAGCTCGGAAAATAAATAAGTAAATACTATAAATAAATAAATAAATAAATAAATAAATAAATAAATAAATAAATAAATAAATAAATAAATAAATAATAATACAGTGCGCAAGTTGGCTACGTAGTTGTGCTGTTTGGTGCAGTGCAAATAGGAATTGACGTACCATCTTTAGAAGAAAAAAGTGATAACTTTATCCCTGATCAGTAAATTTTATCGGACATAAAGCTCTTTACTTGAATATAGTGTTAAGGTGTTTTCACCATCCTTGGATAACACTTTTGAAAAATAAATGAAACTAATTGCGGTGATTATAATACTATGGGAACGTTCGACGATGTTGTCACCTTCATCATTACCCAACCAAATGTGTCGTGCAAAATAACTTATTCTTGCGGCAATGTGAGGTATACTTGTCTGGCGTCTAAATATTGATATCACTAGATAAATGAAGCAACATCGACACATGATTACTGTTACAGTAATAAATTCAATTTGTTTTCCTAGAACTAACACAGTATACGTATTTCCATTTCAATTAATGTATATAACATCGCGGGACCGGAGGGGGGGGGGTACAGATAACATCAGATAATTGCAACCACTACGAAATTATCTTAGAATTACCCCGAGCCTCATAGAAAATGACGATTTTGTAGATCTGGTTTCAGTTATGATACGTTGATGATAACGGTAAAGGAATACCCCACAATGTCTGTTTGCTGGAGTGAAGTTACGATAACGCGACGTTTGGTGAAATATCGGTTGGTGCATGATATCAATTACTATGTCCTAGATCAATGAATACAAACGTCTCCCGATTAGAGCCTGACACAGAGTTAAAGCATGGAAACAAGAAACTGACAGTTAGACAGGCACTTATTCTCCTATTCAAAGTACAAACTGACCTAATCTGTCACCAGAACGACCGGGATGAGTAGAATTTATATCTAATAGTTTTCGAAAATCTAGAGCGCACAATACGATACCTCGTTATCTCTGGTCTTATTATATGTTACTGACAGTGTATTAAGGAGATATGGGTCAAATTTAAATAATTTTCAGTGATCTGGATCTGGATACATAATTTGCACCGCCTCCAAAGGAGTATCACGCCAATTGGGTCAAGGGTTAAGATATGAAGAAGGTAATGCATTACATTTTGAATCAATGTGTGTTTATATCTGACTGAATGGAGTCGTGTACTCTTATTATAATTAGTTGGTGAAAGACGTTTGTTAGCTGCAGTGACCCACAGTTCACCTTTTCTGAGTTTTGTCTAGATTCGTATGTCGAGCAGCTTTTCCACGGGTTTGTAATGTAGGCAACGGAAGACTTCCGCACACAGTTGATATTTGTATTCAGTTTTCAGATAACATAATTATGTATTTACTGAAATGCAGGTTATCACTACCAGTAACCAGTACATGAGTAACTCTATAGCCACGCAGATTGAATGAATGATTCGGTGACGCTATTTAGGTGCTACGAGACATTCTTGTTCAAATATATTATGTTGCATATATATATATATATATATATATATATATATATATATATATATATATATATATATATATATATATATATATATATATATATATATATATATATGAATATGATTGTCTCGCTGGAGAGAGCAGTGGTCGATGCATATTCAGTTCCCTCGCAATCTCCGAATTACCGTTTGTCCTCAATCGCTTCATGATGATGAGATATGGCTATACGTTCTTCTAATTGTTTACAAACCTAAGAACAATGTAAGCTTTTGTAATAAAAAAATAAACAACCAAAAAAACCACAAAACGCCCCATAAAATTGCAGTATCATATTATCGACAAATATCACGTGACCTGCTACCACCTATGAGGGAAATATGAATGTTTCCATGTCAACAACTCTTTAAATGTCAAACCACAAATTAGGACTGTTAATGCAGCTTGATGTACACTTTCGATAAAACCTTTATGCTTAGAATACCAATTAGGTACGTGCCCCTCCACGGAATAGTAATTCTATAGCCAAAACAAATAACCCAAGCTTATTCGAATGTTTGGAGTGTGTTTCGTAAAGTTAGCATGAAACGATAAAAGAAAGATAGCGTATTTTTTCAATATTGTGTATCAATTGTTCAATGTTGTAGCAGCATATTGCACTTATAATATTTACCATCAAGCGTTAGTGGGCTTCTCCTCGTTCACGAGTGTTTTTTCTTACCTCAATACTCGACTGAGCGTGCCTCGGAAATTCTATAGAACACGACGACTAGCAATTAATTGCGAAAATGACACATTTCATTATTTTATTCGTAAAACGTTCTCAATTAGTTAATGAGAGTGTCTGTTATCAAATTTATGACAGATTGCCTTTGTGTATTACAAAGCCAATCGGTCCTCGTTCATATATGTTTATTATCCCTTCGACTACCCACGTCCTTTGATCTGACGACTCAAAAATATATATTAACATATTTCTTTGACGCATCTGCGCACTTCATGGTGACATTCACATTCTACATGAAAATGCCACTGTACAGAGCATTGGTTTGAAGTACCTCCTACTATTTCCATATTATTTTCATTCTCAACTTTGAATCATTCAAAGACGTGCCTGCGAAGTAGAATATTCGAAAGATCTCATTGGGATATTTGTAAACGTTGGAATGTAGTGCAGACACGCACTGCGAACAAGGTCTTTTACAATGACAACGCGAGAGGAACGTCTGCTCCGACTTGTGTGAGTACCACGTTTGTTGATTGTTAGTGTTAAAATTTACAATGTACTTCATGTGCCAATAGTTTATCATAACAAAATCGCGGCTTTTATACAAAACTCAATTAAAACCTTACTATTTACTATTTCGTACTCATACGACACAAAAAAGGCAGAAGGGTTATAAGTCGCTTGTATCTCGTTCAGTCACAATCGGTCATGTACTCTTCTAAAACATTAATTTGCTTAACAATTGGGTTATAAACGTTTCATAAATAATATGTGTATTACGTTGATTATATTGACATAATTACCCTTAAGATATCAACACTTGTACTTCAACGTCAATAGTACAGATAGAGAGAGAGAGAGAGAGAGAGAGATAGAGAGAGAGAGAGAGAGAGAGAGAGAGAGAGAGAGAGAGAGAGAGAGAGAGAGAGAGAGAGAGAGAGAGAGAGAGAGAGAGAGAGGGGGAGGGAGAGGTGATACTGATCTCAACCATGAGTTTTTTTCATACAGATTACATATATATTTTTATTTTTTTATTGCGTCATTCCTTAATTTGATAGGAATGAAGTTATTTTGTATCAACACGAACGAATTATACATATTGGCACAGTTACGCTAAGTGGGACGCTAAGGGAAATGAAATGCAATGCTTATGGTACTATAGCAATTACATATGACATTCAAGTTCAGTCAACCGTGGAAGGAGACAACATAACCTATGGTCCACTCGAGTTTCACCTATTGACGTCAGTGGGAAGTTATGCACCTATAGAAAAACTCAAGTACAGCCAGGAAATATTCAACAAATCGAGTGGCTTGAGTTGTTATAAGTGAAGGGAGTATATATATGATCAAATTAGTTATAAAGTGTACATAATACTGTATTTTAATGAAAAATTACGACATGAAGTGTTGTGTGCTCTCTCGAAAGCGTAAATTGGGGAAACCCTGGGTATTATATTTTTCTTTAAGCCTTAGGATAAGTTGTTTGAAAAGAAAGACAAGACGTTATATCCCTTCTTTAAATTTAAGTTCTGTTATACACATTGTTGAACTAATTAGTTTTGGAACCATGTGCTTTAAAAAGACATCTTAAAGGATTGTAGAATTTTGAGGATTTCCATCACAGAAGAGTAAGACATAATTCAATTTGAGTGGACATGTGCACTGATATCCAGTCAAATGATCTTGATTACCCTTAAGCTGTTCCCGGGGGATTAAGTCTCAATTTGACAGGCGCGATGTTGGAGATTAAATCAATCAATCAATTGAAGACTTGATTTGAATAAGAATGTCCACCATGTTGTCACTGCAAGTGCCACCCACGTGCACCTACACGTGCATCCCCTAACGATATATGCGACCTTCACCCTTTTAATGTGATAGGGATGAACAGTTATTTTATATCAACACTAACGAATTATACATATATTACCTATATGGACATATCTTTGTTATCCACTTTGGCTGCCATTACTTGTCCTAGTCGTTGAAACCATGTTGACTCTTGAATACCAATAGTCTATACTGTGGTCACTGGAAGTTGTATATAAACATGAAAACATATATAACTTTGTTGTGCCCTTTGGCAGCCAACGTGTTAGCTCCGTTATTAAAACTATAATGATTACTGAGATAGATTACATATAGATTGATCAAGCACCGATCTGTAGACGTTGGACTGATGTATTCATAAACAAGATTATTTGTTCATTTATGTGAATTATCTTTGGTTAGAAAGGCACATAAGAAACATTACAATGAATAATAGGGCATGTAAATATTTTTGTGAAAGTCCTTGCAACTTTGAATAATTTATCAACTCACTGTTTGAATTAAATGATAGAGACCGCCCGCAGACGCATAGCAGTAGGGAGGCCAGTATGACGTCTGAGGACTTTATCTATTTTGAACGTAAGAGACAATTCACATAGTGTTTCTCATACACCTTTTTCCATAGTCTAATCATTGATTGCTGCATACACCGCTTAAATATTCTCTTTCAATCAATAAAATACCCTTGTTTTAATAACGTCATTCGTACGTGTGATTCAAATCTCCCACCTTTGAAATTTTAATCTTTTTTTTTAGAATCAGAAATGAACTCTTTAAATATTTGCTATTAATACTTTGCTCAAGAAAATCCCCCAAACTATTCCAAGCTAAAATAAAATAAAATAAAATAAAATAAATAAAATAAAACAGGCGTCATTGTACGGTTACCCGTATCGGCATTTATTTTAAGTTTTGAAATCCTGAAACACCTAGAAATCATTTTTAGGTATTGCTTATCGTTTTAATTATGTTATAGGTGATGCAATTTCTGGTTAGATTTTAAGTGAGTTTATTCTAGTCGCGTGACAAGATGTTCATATTTTATAATAACCTTAATCTGATATACATTTCTGTTAAGAAGTGTGTCATGCAATTGCAATTACAATACGCTTATCTTAATGTAGAAACAAGGTGATTTTTATATCATATGTTCACTTTTGAAATTACTTGTACATATGCGAAATTTTACTCGAGCATGAATTCATAATAATTCCTTCGGGACTTAAATTCCTCGTTATCGTTGTTAGTGAATCTGATATAAAAAACGTCCCACGCATCTACGTCATTACATTATATTCATTGGATTGCTGTGGGGGGTTAATAACTATTATATTTCAATGAGATAAGTTTGATTAATAGGCATAAAATAGATGCTATCTAAATGTAGTAATAACAAAGCTGAACATGTCACAAATTATTTGTGTCAAACCTTATCTTTTATCAACTACATGAGCAGTACTTGACAATACAACCATCATTTTAGTAATGTCTATTCACCATTCCATGCTTAACAATGTGTATACTAACGTTAGAAAAGGAACTTGTATACTAAATAGGTATATATACCTTGTTTTAAAGTTATTGCAGTTGGTGTTATTGTTACAATTTTCCCCTATTTTGGATTAAGCAGTCGAAGCAGCAAAGGATTTACCTAATTAAAATAAGCACTGTATGTTACGATATACTTGAATTATTAATTAAAAAGGGAATGGCAAACATATGATTTTTTGAGAGGGGGGGTGGTTGGTAAGTCTAACTTCCCCTTTCATTCAAATTTAGGCATTAGTTAAAATTTCCGTGCAGGTAATGTAATTAGAATCTTTGAAGACAATATGTTAAAGCAATTTACCAGTAATAGCAAGTATTAAATATGGCAACAACGTTTTTGATTGTAATAATAGCAACTATTACATATGGCAACAATTGTAATAATAGCAACAATGCCTACAATTTAGTCAGAAATGAGTAAAACAAGATTTAAAAAACAAGATTCCCTTGCACATTACCCCTAAATGTCTTGCCAAATTATCGTGTTTATGCTTCATCGATATAGCAGTAACGAAAAACACAACCTTACGTTAGTGTGTTTTATTTTCCTCCCTGGAAGGAAATGGCATGACACATATCATTGTTGCATATAATTACAACACATTGCACGTACGAGTTTAGTTCTGTCCTTTCGTCAAACAATTGTATCTGATTGTATGACTAGCTTTGCATCACATGAACCCTTTTACGTTAATTAGATTAGGTTGTATCAGGCGAGTATTTATTTGGTTTGTTCAATAGAAATTCAAATGATAGCAACATTTCGCCCCACGGAGCGATCGTTTGTAATAATTTGCAGCTGACTTCGACATAAAAGAAGCATTATGTCACAACTGTATTAATAACAATCCTACGATTATAGAAAATATGATAAACGATTATAATACTTGATTTTCCTTTCACATTAGAAGAGTTGAAATTTGAAATTTGAAACAGTGCTCAAAGATATTTATGTCGAGCGGTGTAAATAACACAGTATCAAGTTAGATATACTGGAGCCATTACACAGTGTTTCATGATGTTGCGATCATTAGACGACTAACAACTAACGACAGGGACAAATCCTCCATGACCAAGTTTTTTTATTGTTCCTTATCCAAATAAACGCTCTTTTTATTGCAATTATAAGTCCAGTCATGATCCCACCCTGATTATTATTGAAGCAAATTAGAAATGTATTTAGTTACCAAAGTATGCACGCTACAGTTCTATATACAGCAGCCTGTGCCTCTGGTAATATCCTAATGTTTATCACTTTTCATTTTGAAATGCTAATTTGATGACATCCCTTACAGTAATGTCAAAGCAATAAGGTGATATATTGTTCAAGGTTGAACGATCAACGGTCGACCTGTTGAACACAATGTTGTTTTCATTACTTACTACGTCATAAAACTATTGAGTACTGGGTCAATAACCTTCTAAAGTTCACGTCTCTGGAAAGCAAATTGTCGCAATGGACTAATTTTATTTCTGTATATAATACATCAAGTACATTCAACAGTACATGAATACATAGCTTACATGTCGAATTTTGTGTACAATTCAGCTTATCAGGCTAAATAGTAAATCCTTTTGTAGAAAACGTTTTGCCTTCAAGACCTGGTTATATATCGTGATTGAGAATGTATGGGGTAAATTACTCTGGTCAGGAATCCGATATGTCATAATAACATATACAATTTAGGGTATTTCAGCATATTTGCTGCTATCTCACATCCAGCTGTGACCCAAATAAAATGCTTACAATATAAATAATCCAATTAAAAGCACTGTTTTCCTGACTATGGGCAATTATATCAAAGTTTACCCAAAAGCAGATGTTGCAATATCATGAATTCTGAATAGGAATTAAAACAAACATTTGATGGTGGTTATGCTTTATACACGTTTAATGTAACTGGTTACGTGTATAAATCTCAACTGTCAAATACAATTAGTTTCGTTTACCCAAGGTGTTATTATTTCATTTGGGATTTAATGCAAAATGTATGTAGTACCCATCAACATATCCATTCCAATCATCCTTACTATTCTATAAGGATTCGAAATGTAGGATTCAATGTGATTGAAATATTATACTATCCTGATAAGTAAGATGTACGATCATTTCCCCACATGAAAAAATTAGATTATCTTTGTGTTGAAAGTATTACATTTTAATATTGTTCAGTAATATCAACAATTTGATCAGCTGTCTAAAAAAAGGGTATGAATCGTCTAAAATGGTGTTGATTTCAATCAGGTATACATTTAGCTACACATTTTAATCAGATCCTTAATAGGGAATTATTCCCAAATAATTTAATAATGATAATGATAAAGGTATATGTTTAATTTAGACTGTAAAACAATCGAAAGCGTGTGGGTTATTTTGTTTCAAACATAGGTATCTTCTTTAATTGCAACATAAAGAATTCAATATACATTGTTGAAGGTGAGAACATTGACAACTCGCACAATCTACCAGTTGACGCGTTATCTCATGAGCTAGATAATTCCAGGGACATAAACTCAACTTCTACAGATGTCACTTTCCTCCTTTTCATTTCGTGATATAAAAAGTCTCAATTGCATAGTAGTATACATGGTTAATAAAGATATATGTAAGTCATTTCGACTGTCTATTTAGCATACGAATTTAAATTTTGCAGTTGTTTACATATTTCCTCAGTGCAACAGCAGCTATTTGTACTGTCTTAGAGTAGAAATGACTACTTGCAGTTAATGATTTAACTTGTAGTAGTTATTGGTTTCAACTGTAAATACATTCTTACCGAAGACAAAAAAATTGATAGAATATCTGACTATACGTTCATAGAAGTCATTTAAACTATTTTATTCTTCAGTATTAGATTCGTGTGGACAGTATAAGGTTTTAAGAGTAACAATTTGTTTATGAAGAGGAAGGGGGGTGATGATCCATGGCAGCATGTATATCACAAAATGCAAACATCTACGAATACCTGTTAATTGTTAATGAATCAACTTGAATAACAGTTGAAGCACTGCCATTGCCATGGTAGCAATATGGGTACGTAGGAGAAAAACCACACGATATCACATCCTCCCACAGCATGCAGTAATGATGATGATGCTGAGATTATTAACTTTATTTGTTAACACCATCTCATGTCTACTCTTATGATAATGTTGGCAAGTTCTAATATTTCTGGTATAACAAAAACTGGAAATGTAATAAAATCGTCTAATGTATAAAAAGCCATTTAAGATGAACATAAAGTATAAGTTACAAAATCTGCACAATGTTTAAAATTATATTGTGAAACACAAATAAATGTTTTTGACCATACAATGCTTAATATTTCATAGGCTTGATGAAACAAATGGAAAATGTGGCAATTTCAAGTCTGTAAGCATGGGTATTCAAGGAATTCCATCTGTGTTAGTAAAGCATAGTAACGAATTGACTGTTTATGATTTCAATCTGGTGACAAAGACTGGAGTTAACAGTCGAAAATTCCAGGTGAAATTTTAATGTTTGTGTTTGTGTTTGTGATTGAAACAACAGTTCAATTTGATACGATGCTAAACATGAGTATCATTAACATCACTGCTATACAGTTTCGAAGCTAGATTTGACAGCAAATTACACATAAAACGACGGATTCCTCTTTAGAATTCATTATTTTTGCGTTATATATAAGAATATCATGATTTTCCTGAATTCCTTCAGAGATTTTGAATATAGACGACAATATGCAGATAAACTATAAAAGATGGACATGGCAGAAAAAAAATGACTAAAAAAACAATGAAAAGTTGCACATCGTCACAGAAATATGGATTTGAATGGATATAAGCCAGCGATTTTTAGATAGACTTTTCAAATCTCCTAGAATCAAATGTTTCAAAGCCTTTTATTTAAATATCAGAGTGAAAATCGTTATGGAAACATATTGCAGGCGTAATGAAAATCTAGATATACCATATTCTTTGTACTGGGCGAACTGTAGTGAAATAATGTTATCATTGTAAAAGATTTTATACAAATGCATGATCTGTTTGTTGACATTAGGAATAGATAGATAGATAGATAGATAGATAGATAGATAGATAGATAGATAGATAGATAGATAGATAGATAGATAAACTACAAGGACCTGAGTGATTAAAGGTGGTTGTTTGGTACATGAACGCAGACACATGTTGTATACACCTGCATATACCCTAAGTTAATTATTGATTTGCAAAAGCTACTATTCCAAGTGTCTCTATAAGACATTAGAATTAACCCCACAAGGCATACAAAACAAGAGACCCTATAATCCCTTTCTAGCATTTATTTTCAACCATACCATTTTTGTATTGCCTGAAACCATACAGTGAAAACAGATGTTGACATTATGGCACTAGACAGTTCAAGAACACAGTCGGGCGTTAGCCTTTACATATGAAAAGATTTGCTAAAATTATTTTTATATGGTTATTTGTTTGAAAGAGCAAACTATATATTTGGAATTAATATGGAAAATATAGCTGAAGCCACATAATATTATAGATAGACCGAATACTTTTACTAAAGTTTTAAAGATTGTAAATTAATCCAGTAAACTTTATTTTTAAATAAACAATTTAAATTTAATTTAAAATTAGTATTATTGGGTAGTGCTGACATATCAGTGTCTACGTCGACTAGGCTTTGATTGCAATAGTATATCTTGATTAAGAAATGCATATACAGGCAGACATAGACCAACGCATACAGATACAGATACAGATACAGATACATATACAGATACAGGTACAGGTACTGATACAGGTAAAGATACAGGTAAAGATACGGATACATATTCATATACATATACAAATACAGGTACAGAAGATACGGATACTGATATAGATTATATATACAGATACAGATACGGATACAGATCAAATATACATATACAAATACAGGTACAGATACAAATACAGATTATAGATACATATACAGACACATACATACATACATACATACATACATACATACATACATACATACATACATAAATACATACATACATACATACCCATATAATTGTTACCCCAAAATACCAGACATATACACACACCTTAATTGAGAATTGGTGCATGTAAACTAAATTAGACACATACGGTCACAACAATGCATACCAATGCAAAAGATGCATTGGTATGATACTATTTTAAAAGTTGTGCCTTTATTGACTGATTCTGAAATTTATTTTTATAAATTTCAGGAATTACTTGACTAATGTTGTGCAGAAATGGATACACATAAACGTAGTACACAACGACCTACTATAGAGCACCAGTATTACATCATTTGTAGAATTTACCTTTGGATAATGACAGTCAATTTTTTTGCTATACTTCATAATCTATAACTCAAATATTGATGGTGCCCTCGGCTTTTGTGCCCATTAATTTACGATTGGGGCATTTCTTAGTCATTATTACGTGATATTGGATTATATTACATGACAGGACAAAACAGACAAACATAAATCGCTCTAATTTGGATTCAAATTATCTGAACGTGCATAGACAAAATGTGCCTTCAGACTTTTTCCTGAAACTCAGTGAAATGTAGTTATCCGACCTAAATAATAAATGGGCAGTCGCACGCAGAAAGGACCCTTATTCCGCTTATGTCGAAAATTTCCGATTTTGAGTTTTTGGCTTTTTTTAGACAGTTTATATGGCTAAATATCAGTGTTTGAAGGATTCTGCCGAAAACCGTCCTGAAACGATCATTTTTGGCCCATTTAAAGATGCGACCTCAGACCTTTGTATTCTGACAAAAGCTTGTGCAATTGCCTTGCATTTAATGTTTTCACTGTTCCCTTAGAGATGATATGTTAACGTTTTCTAGCTTTATTCTTTACATTTTTTTTAACAGATTAAAAATTTTAAACTTTAACTCTATTTTTCAGTGATTAAGACATTCTCACCTGACATAATATACATTTTACATATCCTTCCAGTGTAAAGTAATATATTATTGGAAATAAAATACTTCTAATTATTAAGGACACCATCTGGCAAATTTCTGCAAAATTCAAAACGTAATCATATTTTAGCAAAATTCCAAAAGCATATGTAGCAAAGTATAAATAATTGACAAAATGTGTGACTAGAAGATGTTTGAGAAAGACGTTGAAAATAAATTTGTTTACACATAATCAGTGTGTTTATTTAATTAGTTGTTTGGTTGGTTGGTTTTATTCATATGTATATGCATTATTTATATTTCTATATATTTATCCATTTATAATTAACATTTCTTGTAAAGATTTAGCTGATCATAATCATTGCTGTTTTAAGAATACAACCAACTCATTAAAGTCATTTATATAGAAATATATGAGAAATAAATATATAACCATGCTCTGTTGTGACATTTGAAAACATCATAATATACAACATTACACATTACGATAATACTGTAAATAGTGTCATTCCATAGTGCCATGGTTCTGACATTTATGGTCGAAGGCTGCAAAGCCTCTGGCAGGTATTCATTGTTATGTAAGGATGACATGTTATCCCTAATAACCGGTAATTCTTAAAGCCATCTTTCGTGGACAACTCGATGTCAATATTAACTATCATGTTATCGATCAAATAAGACGTATCTTAGGGGTCTTGTAGTGATGTCTTGACCTTGTCAAGTCTTGAATGACAGTAATCTAGATATATCGATCGGGTAACTGTTAACAACATAAACCCTTTAATACATCTACATATACAGACGTGTTTCAGGGTGCATTAATGTTGATGTAATCAGACGAGCTGAGTTTATCTCTGACATTAAATAGTATACATTATCAAATTTCATTGTTAGTATTCTTTGAACATAATTGTTTTTTTTGAATGGCGGAATCCGCTCTCAGGTCGTCGACATGGCGTTTTAACTATTGAAGAATGGTCTAGAGCTAAACTATTACTTCTCTGTATATGTACAATACTATAGCCACTATTAGGAGCCAACAAATATTTCAATATTCTGTAGAACGGCGGTTTCATATGCGCTCTATGAGTTCCGTGAAGTGTGTAAGATGGTCAAAGTCACCTAACATAATGATTGTCATCTTAACCAAACCCCTTGTTTATATGCAGAGTAGGCATTTAACTATTTTTTCAAATATATACATATCAAATATATTTGAAATAATATTTAAATGTATTTAAAATATAGAAAGGTATAATAAAAGGTATTGATATGCATTTTAGAGAAAAGAGCTTCGCTAATGTTCACACATGGCTTTGTTCTCTTCGGCAATCATAAGCAAATTCGTATAGTAGTATTAGAAACGACTCCGTAAATTATTTTCACACCCGGTATAAGAAAGGTTACAATATCTCGAAGGTGCACTCGTCTCTGTGGCGTAACGGTGAAAGCCTTCTTACCATTATCACATGCCATTGACACAGTTGTGGATTGCAAACGAAGCATTGACATATCTGTAAAGTAGGAAACATTATTAAAACTCTGAGAACATTGAGAATCAAAATATTCATATTAAAAATAACTAATAGATTACTTTCATACAATTCGTTATTTCCACTCCAGGCTATGCTAGATCAGTCGATTATGACACTGAAATGGGAAAAAAGTATTAACGTGAAATTTTTTGGAAAAATAACAAATTTGATGAACATTCGTTCCTAAAATAGCCCTATATGCTGATCTTGTATATGCAAGATACCTTTACTCTATACGGCAATGTGTATGCATTAACAGACAGTGTTACTCACGTGTATTCTAACTGTAAAATAATTGCCAAAAAAAACCTAAATAACGCCTATCGTAAATAATTTCAAATTTAACTTTTATGCGGTTATTAATTTCAGGATTTAAAGAAATAGGGCATATGTGGTAGTTTATGTCTCAAGAGGCATGGTCCATTGATAAGAGGAGTAATGAATTATTGAAAAACCGGGTTAACATAGATTAAATCAAATGTCACAGTGACATTCAAAAATCCTATCATAAGAAAATACATCTTTGTTTTCACGAAGTGCCTACTTGACTATGTTGTTAATAATGTATGTATCTAAAAGGCAAAACTACATCTAGGAATTATAACTGCAATTGAATTGATTCGAAAAATTCAGATGAAGAGCATAGCAGATAGAAAAGAATAAATGTATGGTGAATATTGATTACGTACATTCACAGACGACTGTTTCATAACATCATTCTACAGTTTCTACAAGCCTCGCGTCACACACTCACGCACTGATTTCAAATGATAAGAGTCTTCAACTCTGTAGGGACCCGTGCCATGCATTGCATTAACTATCTTGCACCGTGTAGCCAAATTGGACGGCATAACATATAGTTTCTAATATGAAAGGGTTCCTCTCTTTAATCAAATATATTACTAAATTAAATGTGGCATTAATATCAAAATATTAATCTTCTCAAATTCACATCATTTTAAAAATGATTTGAAGAATGAAAATACAAGAGAAATGAAGAGGCATTGGTATGCCACGCGTGACACACGGTGTTCTTTACAGGCACGTGCATTCACACAAACATACACACACGCGCGCGCGCACACATAGTCAACTGCAAATAGACAATCATCAATATAGAAGTGCCGCGCACCATGGGTGTAGAAGTAGACAAGTTAGTAGATTTATAAGTTTTAAGCTAAACAATTGAAGCCCTTAAAATTAACAGGTCCATGTGTAATTTTGTCAAGAGAAGCCTATTTCTACTACACTGTAAAATAATAAAAATAAAACGGTTGTGACTTGTCAATGTGGTTGGGTTAAAAGGATCTCGAAGATTGCAAGGATTTTAAGAACTTTGAACTTCAGAGAGATTTGTCTGTGGGGAGAAATCTAACCGAGAAGAGAAAGCCTCTCCAGAATATGAAGGTTCTGGATGATCGTTAGAGTAGTTCAAATTCAATATTCAATAATAACCAGAAATTAGCAAATTCATTTTAAATAGTAAATGGTATGTATTTTGCTCACACTTGAAGTCTTGAATAAAATTTGACGTTTAATATATGTATAGACATAACTCGGAGTCTACATTTAGAAAGTGTTCAAGACAAAACACAATGTTTGTAATAGTTATCAACCTTAAAATGTTACTCAATGAATGATGAAAAGTCACATATGCGAGTATCAGGTTAGCTTGTTCCAGAGCATTAGTTTCTTAACTACGTCTATGATAATAACTTATAATAGTAGCGGAATCAAGTGTTCTTTGTTTAAGAACTTCAATGTTTTGTTCACTTGTCCTATATCCTATATTTTTACTGGTTAGGTTAATTTGCATCTAAAGTAGTATGTCAGTTGCTATAAATAAAACTATACTGCTTACTAGATCCGACAACACAGTATCGACGGTTTCCTTATTACCATGTTTTCCAATATCTGAAATTTACGAGCATCTAAGGTCGGTGTATACATGCAGTTACCATGGTTACTATTCATTATCCCAATCTCGTTTTACATGAGGCAAATTTATGTAAAGGGATTTGACTGATACATAAGGTATAAGCTCGAAGGCGTCTTTCGATAACGGAGTCTTAGATGATGGAGAATCTGATAATATCGTGTCATCATTTATGTTTCATTCTATACTGATTTACTGTACATGTATTTACATGCATTTACATGACGTATAAAATGACACCGCCCGTGTTCATTTGGAACATGATGTGGCATCTGTTTTTCCTCTTTATTCATTCTCGCAAATGTCGTAGGTTTAACTGGGTCGACTATCTGTGTCCATACGTTTCTTCATTTTGGCACGTACTAGACATCAATGCACAAACGTGGATGTGGCTATTATATCGGTTATTATGTACTTTGGTTGCAATTTAACACAACACATTACAACTAAGTAATGTCACAATGCTCTGCCTAAATAACTGTTCACACACCAACATATATAATTACAAAAAATACAGTCGTCATCGTGTTCCCTTTGACCATACCACTTAGTGGAAGTGGAGTTGAAAATATTTGTAGCATGCCTGATCAATTTAAAATGTATTTGTGGAGATGGAAAGTTACAATGTAACAGTCACAGACATGGTTTATTTGTTTAATGTATTGTTTAAACAGTGCTTCATTGGCCATTGGGTAAATTTGTGAAATAATTTTAAAATGGTTTTTTTTTGGTATGTTGTGATTGGAATGATAAAGCTTGTTTGATTATCACCTTTAGTGAAACGGTGTTGCAGTGATACTCCCACAGTTACCATAGACCAATAATTAAACACGTCGTTACTCGCGGATTGTCGTTTGCAAAATAAATAAAATGCAAAAAATCAACCTGTTGGTGCATTGCAATCATATTGACCAGACTATTGTTTAGACAAAACCGATATCTTGATTGTTTGTTAAGTTAGGAGACATGACATTACAAGCACAAAAACAACAATCTTTTCAGAGCTATTCACTTTGCTGTATACGTACGCCGTAGTTCCTGGCAGTACA
Source organism: Glandiceps talaboti (assembly GCF_964340395.1). Lineage (NCBI taxonomy): Eukaryota > Metazoa > Hemichordata > Enteropneusta > Spengelidae > Glandiceps > Glandiceps talaboti. The sequence continues at coordinate 4,819,789 of NC_135565.1, forward strand.
GTATTGATTAGCGGAAATTGGGATTTGTAATGTAGACTCGTATTAATTCCTACCATGTGAGATGTTTAGACCCGAAGGCCATTTCGCTCAAGACCCAGTTGGTGAGTGTATGTCAAAAGAATTCTAAGGGTGAGAATAATAGCTTATTTCCGCTGTTCAGTCATTTCCCGTCAACGTTTGGTTAATCCTGATTTGCTGATGACAATATTATTCATACAGTGTTATTTTCTTCACAATTTCTGATAAAATAATATTGTAAGATAATACAAACGAATGTAGACAGTCTCAACACTGGCTATGTTTTAATACAATGTTGACGGTTTTAAGAAACTGATCATATGTGAATATTATGTAGATGGATTTTTCTTCTTCGCTATAAAAAGTCAAAACCCATTTTATTCTTTGAAAGGCTATATGTTACTGCATTGTTTTCTCGCCTGGCGGGAAATAAAAAGGTATACGCAAGGACAGCACACATAATTGGAAATTATGTGCTATTGGACATGTGACAAAAAACCAACACCTAAAAATAACTACTTCAAAAAGAACTTAAAGACATATCTATTCTCCAGAGCATTCTAACTGTACAGCGCCTTTGAACACTATGTCGTAGTGAAAAGTGGAGCTTTATGAATTCACTGATTGATTGGTTGGTTGGTTGGTTAGTTGGATAGTTGGTTGGTTGGTTGGTTGGTTGGTTGATTGATTGATTGATTGATTGATTGATTGATTGATTGATTGATTGATTGATTGATTGATTGATTGATTGATTGATTGGTTGGTTGGTTGATTGATTGATCGATCGATCGACATGTTTCTGTGTGCGAAAGTTGTGTTTAATTTGACCTGTTAAACGATAACAAATGCCAGAAATGAGATATTGAATGTATTCATTTTAAAACATATATGATTAATAATTACACAATGGCCATTCAATAGCGTATCACTGTTGTATCAACCAACCTGCTGTAAAAAATAGATGTAGTTTGTGTCTATTTTCAACCGAAGGCTCAATTACCAGAGTAATATATATATATATATATATATATATATATATATATATATATATATATATATATATATATATATATATATATAGTTTTGGTAGTACTGGAACTCTTTCTTGGATGTAACTCGGAGTTTCACGCATGGTGCGATCATCAGACACTCTTATGTATATGTGCGGTCATCAGACACTCTTATATATATATATATATATATATAAGAATATATATATATATATATATATATATATATATATATATATATATATATATATATATATATATATATATAACTCGGTGAGTATCAATCTGCTAAGACAGTGCTCTATACCGCAGTGGCAGAGCGCAATAGTTTTGGTAGTACTGGAACTCTTTCTTGGTTGTAACTCGGAGTTTCATGCATTGCGCAATCATTGAGTTGTCAATCCATATTAATTCATGCAGTTGTCTGATGATCGCGCAATGCGTGAAACTCCGAGTTACAACCAAGAAAGAGTTCCAGTACTACCAAAACTATATATATATATATATATATATATATATATATATATATATATATATATATATATATATATATATATATATATATATATATACATATATATATATATACATTTATATACATATATTTGAATGTAAGTGTCTCGCTGGAGACAACAGTGCTCGATACAAATATTAGTGGCAGTCTGGCAGAGCATTATAGACTTATAAGATAAGATAAGTAGAGTTTCATGCTTCGAGCGATCTTCAGACAACTTATTATTAATTATTAATTACTTAGTTCTCTGAAGATCGCTCGAAGCGTGAAACTCTGAGTGACCACTTATTAAATCCTTATTCTTTTGAATTATATATATAATATATATGGAGTTGTCAATCCATATTTATATTTCTGCCCTGTTCAAAGGACACAGTGCATGTCTTATGTAAATAAATACATAGACTTATTCTAAATAGTCTAGCCTTACTGGGTTGCTATAAAAACAAAATATTTTAAGCATTCTGTTCAGGATATCGTAATGGATTGATCTCACTATCGTCACTTTAATCAAAGCGAACACTAAGACCGTAAATCCTCTATCAAGCAATGAAGTTGCATTTTCTATTAACCGTTTTTAAACATTTAGTTCTCAGGCACGAACAGATTTGATACAATTTAAATAGACTATGTGCTAAATCATTCATTAATCAAGCTCATCACTTGAATATAAAGTTATAGCCAGAGTCTGTGATATACATAGTAGTGTACGAGTATAGCTATATAAAACCTATTACATCAACATGTCACAATTAAGCATTCATTGTTTGGTCTAACTCCAGTGTGTAAAGACATAACACTTTCAGCGCTTCACATCGCTTGATGTCGTTTTGGTTGTTTCGTCAATAAATTTATTTCTCCAATGTTTTGAGAATTTAAGCAATATAGAGGTGATGAAAGTTGCTTTGCATTACTTAGAGACATATATATTAAAAGCAGTTAGGACGATAATCATCACCTTTGTTCCCACTTTAAACTGTTTTATATACCATTTCCAAGAACTGAAAATACTATGCCATGGTCTGAGGCAGTACATATTTTAGTGTAGTGTCGACTAAAATCAGTAATGGCCATCACGTAGTAGATGGTACTATATATGAGTATATATATATATATATATATATATATATATATATATATATATATATATATATATATATATATATATATATCCACTGTATTGCGATCCTGGCATCATGTTAATCTCTGAGTTAAGACCTCTATGCTGTTGTTGTTGTTGTTGTTGTTGTTGTTGTTGTTGTTGTTGTTGTTGTTGTTGTAAGTGTTTCAAAACACTTTCGTCTAGAAACTGAGTTATCTGTTTGGTCTGAACTTTCCTTGATCAGATGTCACCACATATAATCAAACATCAAATATCACATTGCTAAAATTAACAGTCCCTTGTTGTCAACTATCCTTGATACACAACCACTTTTTTTATCAAAGGAAAACGACGTTCTAAGAAATGAGTGTATTTTCGTAAACTTTACGTTCTAGAGATTCATTAGTTCAAATGACTCCCCATCCCAAAGTTTATGAAGTTGCCTATATTTTGTGGAGAGGTTCCTCCTTTAACTTGATAATTTAAATGATTACGTAATGCTGTAAAATATATGTACCAATGTCAGATTGCAATGCCGGAAAAGTGCAATTCACGGATAACCTATACACCATTATAGTTAAATTTACCAAAGTTCTTGATTCGAGCTAGTATTATATTTTGCCTTATACTATACACATTGTATTTATTTATTTATTTATTTATGTATATGTGGGTGTGTATGTTTGTGAGCATGTGTACTTGTTTGTGTGTATATGCCATAGCGGCAATACAATGGTATAGGTAGCTTGTATTGTGAAAACATATATTCATGGGAACATTATTTGCGAAATTGCAAAACACGAGTTTTAAAGTAAATAGTACATTATCATTTAATTTAATTTAATTTACAAATGTAAATGTCGGTTTGTAATAGAAAGTAATGTCATTTGCTACTGTAATGTTTGATGCTGGGATGCCTCAGGAGTTATTCAGTTGTATTTATCTTAAACCAAATTAGACGAAGAAAACTTTTCTTTATTAAAAAAAATGAGATAAAATTAACAACAACTAACGTTTTTCCCAAATACCATTGTGTGAGGGCGACATACATCAGTGGTTTCTTTATCTTGTCATATACGGAATAAACAAAAGAGATACGTGTTTAATCAAACATGGCAATGTTTGCCGTAAGTGGCGCACTTTATTCGAAGACAAAATTGTTTGCTACACAACATTGTACTTTACAAATAACACATTCTGTTTGAGTGATACATATTGGTGTCAATTTATTGTTGTGTTTTCTACGCTTCTCTTCTCTTCTCTTCTCTTCTCTTCTCTTTCAATTAAAAAAATTTCAAATTGTAATTCTTCTTTTATTTCAAAATATATCGTTTTAAAATTTTAATTTCATAACAGCTAACTACAGTGCCCCTACAAATACATCCAACGTATCTTCATAATCAATGTAAACACTAAGTCTTGCTAATTGAATTGACTATCAATATTCTATAAATGAGTTTTCTCTCAATAGTTGGATTTTTAAAATATTAATTACATAGAAACACGGGTCTTTTTTACATGTTCACTATAGAGGAGACTTTTATAGATTAGTTTGTTACAATCCAAATAATATTGGTGAATTATGAAACTGTTGACATTTTGGATTCTCTCCACTAAATAAACGAATTAGTCAAAAGACATCCAAATAGTATTTTCAACTCGATGATGACTCGAAGATATATCATAGCTGAAAACCAACATACATGACATAAACACTCTAAGATAGAAATGAAGTTAGGGTATGGTTGTGTTTTTAGGATAAGTGAAAATAAAATTAATTACAATATTTGTAATGAAAAGTTATGTTGAGAAATGTAGAGTTAACCTAAATCATGTGTTATTGACTACAATATCGATCTACACTATCGAACACAATTTCATGGTAAAATAAATGAGTTCTCTGGAAAGTAAAAAAAAAGTTTTACATTACTGGTTTTGTTCATGAAAATAGAAAATTTGATTAATTATATTGTCATGGGGTTAAGACAAAGTTATTTGAAAATCAACTTAACAAACATATTTGCATTGCACTTGATTGTCAATGTCACTTATTCAGATGAATACCGATAACATAAAGCAGAACATCTTTGTTTTATGAAAATTCAATTTTCTATCAAGGCAAATTATTCTGGAATTCAATTACAAAATATATTTGCATTACATTTTTAAAGTGGATGTTACCCTTAGTCCAATTTATTCCAATATGATGACGTGTGGTATACCTTTCAAAATAACAAGTCAGCTGTTATTCATCACGGGGAGTAAAACGAGTTATTTGGGAATTAAATAACAAAACATATTTGCATTTAATTTGCGAATTAATGTTAGAAATTGTCAATGCCGTTGTCACCTTACTCCGACATATAACCAATACGATAAAGTGTAGTATATTTATTCGATAAAATAATTAGTATTATTAAAAAGAATTTCTACGGGTGAAAAACAGAACAAGTGGGACATTGATACGTTTTTCGTGATACCAATCAGCAAAGACATAAAGGTCGTATTATATTCACTACTGTTTGAAAATTGACAGTTCCCTCTTGTCAATGTTTTGCATTGTATCTTGGGGGGAAACTTAATATAGTTAAGTACATTGTATGGATAACAAATATTTGCCCCGGATACAAGTAGCGACATTTGCCTTGTTATATATGTCTTATGCTATAATATTACAACACGATCTATTTGATCTATTTGTTACACGCTATTAATTTGTTATATATCGCATTGCATAGTCTTTCTCCTAGACTGCCAAGGGTTATTGTCCTGCACGCTACAAGAAATAACACAGTGCATCTCATCAATAATGTTAGATTATTTTTAAGTTGACATTTCGAAATAAATAAATTTCTCCAGTCTTTTCTCTCTTTTTTTTATCTCATCGTATCATCAAAATTAAGCTCACTATAATTTTTTTTTCAAAAATGACGAATAACTCTTCCTGGTTTGATAGTTTTATGTTTTTACTGGTTTGTTTATTATCATCAAAATCAAACCCTTTTGAATCTTCCGAAATACATCACAAAATATTTAGTAACATCAGTAGCTTTGTTTGATGTATATTTTTAAATGTTTGCATCGTATCAGCACATTTATATCATAATTAATTTTGCAGAATCACGTATATTTTTTTTTTGATATTTAAATGACACAACACTTTGTATTTGCCACAGTCTCTCTTTGTGCTGTATTAGTCTAAATCGTTTCAATCCGACGTTTAACATCTCTGTATGTGCATTGGTATCGAACAATACATTAAATTTCGTCAATATTAATCAAATACATTGTATATACAACCCAGCTTCATTTTGTTCAGATGCAAAAAACAACTTCGCCCGGGGTAGCTTTTTAGATAATGATTGGAAAAGATTTTGATCTAAATGTAGTACTTGTACGATAGAATGTAATTATCGCCCGTGGACATAACGTGTGATCATTCAAAGTGTGGACTTCATCTTGTCTAAATAGACCATCTATATAAAGGACAGGAAACGTAGTATGAAAAGTGAACGTAATAATAAAAATAATGTTTTTTCTCACTCTGTGTATGTATGTATGTATGTATGTATGTATGTATGTATGTATGTATGTATGTATGTATGTATGTGTGTGTGTGTGTGTGCGTGCGTGCGTATGTATGTATGTATGTATGTATGTATGTATGTATGTATGTATATGTATGTATGTATGTATGTATGTATGTGTGTGTGTATGTATGTATGTATGTATGTATGTATGTATGTATGTGTGTGTATGTATGTATGTATGTATGTATGTATGTATGTATGTGTGTGTGTATGTATGTATGTATGTATGTATGTATGTATGTATGTGTATGTATTTATGTATGTATGTATGTATGTATGTATGTATGTAATATAAGCCTACTCCAAATTTATATGCACATGTAATATAACATCCATCGATGGTCTCTCTGCATTCATAGTGGCAACCCGTATAACCCGTGTGTAAATATATACAGTATATAAGTACAAAATATATATAAATATAAACAGTAAATATATATAGTAGCATATATACTGCTATTCTTAGTCCCCTGCATAAATTTTACCGCATCCGAGAATCTCCCAATGCTTCTTCAGTATTGGCGTTGTCATGGCAGTAGCATGCCGTATGGGATTGATGTTAATGAAGGCGGGCATTGAGGTGTGATTGACATTCCTTTAAGTAACAACAATCGTCGTACCGTTTTACGCCGTAAGCAACATACGCTGTAGCGTTTTTTTTTCTTACACCACAGTTAGGAAGTAGGAATAGTCGACAAACCGATTATTACGTCGACTACTCTTCCTCGTACGTTGACGTTGTTTCCTTCGGCAAATAGTGGGGTTGTTAACTGTGTGTGTAGAGAAAGAGAGAGAGAGTACTAATGACATGATGGACGCTTGGTGGAACCGCCGTCCGTAAGTATTCACCCAAATCGACTCTTTTAGATTTCTATTTCTTCAACTTCAGCGCTGAAAAAAAAACGTTGCACTTCAAATCATTTCTGTGACTAGTGCGAATTCTGCGATACTATCCATATGGTAAGCATGAAATATATACATAGGTAAAATTATAGTGACTTGATGTTTAAAACGTATTTTAGACTATTTTCTCCTTTGCATAGTTCAGTGGGTATAGCGTATCGTTCCAAGTAAACAAAACACTGAGGGATTTGGCATGAAATGTTTCTCCTGCACCATGACCCTCTAGACAATTAGTCATATTATTTACAATGTAGATGTTTCACTGAGGTATTTTAAATGCCAGAGCTAGCCAAAAGGATTGTATTGGTGCATTTGATCTGAGATGTGTTTTGACGATAGTGTATGGTAAGTAACAGTAACAGACTGTTACATAGATGTCCGGATGAAGAGATTGGTGGATACAATTAATGGACTATACTATACATATAAAATATGCATTTGCAGGTTCATTTATTTCTAGGAATAGCTTTTTTAAATAAAATGTTGATACTTTTCGTACGTACGTGCATACATACACCCGAACTCTTGCATATATACACGTGCGCGCGCATGCACACACGCTCACATCCATACATCCATCCATACATACATACATCCATCCATCCATCCATCCATCCATCCATCCATACATACATACATACATACATACATACATTACATACATACATATGCATACATACATACATACATATATATAGTTTGGTAGTACTGGAACTCTTTCTTGGTTGTAACTCGGAGTTTCACGCATTGTGCGATCATCAGACAACTCATGTCTGATGATCGCACAATGCGTGAAACTCCGAGTTACAACCAAGAAAGAGTTCCAGTACTACCAAAACTATTACGCTCTGCCACTGCGGTATAGAGCACTGTCTTAGCAGTTTGATACTCACCGAGTTATATATATATATATATATATATATATATATATATATATATATATATATATATATATATATATATATAACTGTCTGATGATCGCAATATGCGTGAAACTCCGAGTTACACCCAAGAAAGACCCAGTACTACCAAAACTATATATATATATATATATATATATATATATATATATATATATATATATATATATATATATATATATATATATATATATATATACCATTGTATACATAATTATTATGTAAGCATTCGCTAATGTTAGTTGACAGGTCAAGGTCAAAGGTACAACTTCCAAAATTGCAGTGATATTTGAGATGTTGGTATTGTATCAAAAACACCATATGTTCATGTGGTTTCCATTTATGTACATAAATATCAATTTATTGGCGACCTGTGCATGACGGCCCTAATTACCGTTACTATTGAAGTCATAGTGTACGTCATTTAATGAGTTCGGTGAGCCAGTGTGACTACAAAGAGACGTTTGACTGTCGGTATTCATCAAGGGCAAATTGAGAAAATTAACTTATCTAATTCGATTGAACCGCCTACTGTTCATAGGGATCGATCGCAGGAACAATATAGAGAAATGTAGCATGAATACGTTTACGGGGACATGCAAAATGAGAAAAGACCTTCAAAAAGACAATGTGGAAATTTAAAGAAATGTAAACTAATGGAAAATATAAATATAATACAATACAATACAATACAATACAATACAATACAATACAATACAATATAATATGATATGATACAATATGATATGATATGATACAATATAATATAGGAAAATATAATATAATATAATATAATACAATACAATAGAATATAGTATAGTATAATATAATATAATATAATAAAATATAATATAATATGATATAATATAATGTAATGTAACGTAATGTAATGTAATGTAATGTAATGTAATGTAATGTAATATTTGTAATATAATACAAATATAAATATAAATATAAACTATCAATTCTATGTAAGATGTTGACATGATTGTAAAATATAGAATTATACAGTTCACAATAATGTCGATATTACATTCAGGCTTCGATATCATGTCATAGTATGATGATTTCCACATCATCACAGACAATGTGTAAAATGTATGCAACGATCTACACTCTACAAAGAATACATTTAAGAACGATTGATAAAATGACGGGTATGATGTAAACGTTGAAAGTGTAATGCAGCATAATTTTTTTTAATGTGTGTATGTATGTATGTATGTATGTATGTATGTATGTATGTATGTATGTATGTATGTATGTATGTATGTATGTATGATTTGGAGAGGGAGAGGGAGTTCAAGTATTCCTTTATCAGCTTGAACGCATAAGTGTGTTTCTGCTCTTTTCTATATAAAACATCCCTCTTGGTTACAAGGGAAATTGATGTTTCCAGTTTTTATGTCATTATTTATATTTGCCTTTCGTTCCATTTGCTGTACAGCACCTTTCACTCTAGACTCAAGGTTTGTTCTTTTATGTTCTTTCTTATTTCAATGCTAAACCTAATGCGTCTGGAATACTTACTGTGCTAATGGAAATCTGTGAATCGTTCCGTTTGTCGTGGATTAACAGAAACATCAACAATGGAGTTTTCAGCATGAGGCATTTCAAGTGGTTCTGTGTTGATTAGAAGTATAGATGGGAAAGACACTTTCTATATAGTATTTTTTTTACTTGCTACAGGCAAGGCATGATTCCATTGCCCAATATTATAGAGCACACATATTATAGCATGTATGCATTCATTCATTCATTCATTCATTCATTCATTCATTCATTCATTCATTCATTCATTCATTCATTCGTTGTATTGCCAATTTGAAAGTCAATATGTACATGTCAATAATGACCACATAAATAAAAAAATGTAATAAGTTAACATTACGGTATAGATTATAAACATAATTACAGACACAGAACTAATTATGATGAGACAAAGAACCATAATGGCAAATTCACACATCAGAAATTATATATATTGTGTAAGCGCTTTCCGAAATGGATATTTTGACGTTAGATTTTTCACATGTATTGGAAGACTATTCCATAGCTTAGCACCTGCATATGAGATTGAAAGTTGTCCGACAGCCATGTGTGTGATAGGAATAGATAGATTTTGATAACACCTAAGCCTAGTTTCATATCTATGGTCTAAATGTTTGAAGTAATCAGTCAAATGATGAGGAAGATAGCCATTACATAATTCAAAAGTAAAATTTCCAACGCCTAGTTGATGAAGTTTATAAATATAGAGGCGACCTAATAAATTCCTAAATAGGGTGAAGACGGCTGCCTGAAACATATTTCATTAATTACTAATATGCATGTATGTATGTATGTATGTATGTATGTATGTCTGTATGTATGTATGTATGTATGTATGTATGTATGTATGTATGTATGTATGTATGTGTGTGTGTGTGTGTATGTATGTATGTATGTATGTATGTATGTATGTATGTATGTAAGTGTGTGTGTGTGTGTATGTGTGTGTGTGTATGTATGTATGTATGTATGTATGTATGTATGTATGTATGTATGTACATTGTTATATTTATTTATTTTCTATAGCACCTTTGCTATTTTAAAACAAATATTCAAAAGGGCTGAACAATTACAATTAAACATTAAAGAAGAAAAAAACATTGGAAATGAAATAAAATTAAGTACATAAAAGTTAAACTCGTGAGATAAACATAAACATAAAAAGAAACCCGATAAAACTACTAAAATACTACAATCAAAATAACTTCATTAAAAACATTACAGTCCATAATGCTGTTTAAAAAGGTGTGTTTTCAGCTCACGTTTAAAATGTTCCACATTATCAATGCCCTTAAGTTTCTCGGTCAGAGAATTTCATAGTTTTGGCCCACATATGGAGAGCTCTGTCGTCTTTCAATTTATTGAACGACCTGAGCACTATTACATTATGACTGTTGTTGGGTCTTTAAGCTGTAATTGGTGTTATGGACCCTTTGAACCAATTCTATTATGTAACTGGGAGCTACACCTTGCAATGCATTAAAAACGAGTAAAATTAAACTCTTAAACTCTACCCTAGCTTTTACAGCCAATGTAATTCTCTAAGTGATTGAGACACATCGTCGTATTTATTCAAGTCTTTCACTACACGCATGGCGTAATTTTGCAGACGTTGTAATCTGTCAAATAGATATTGTGGCATTCCATATATAATCAAATTTACATAATCCAAGTGGGAACTAATAAGAGAATGAACTAAACTTTCAGTGGCACTTTGAGTGAGATATTTGCGTATACGATGCAGATTATAAAGGTTGTGATGTACTCTTTTAGACACTTGATTTACATGGCATTCCATTGACAGATTGGAAACCAACCAACCACCAAGGTTGCGTACATGGTCTACTACTTTGATTTCATTATTACCAATTGTGACATGGTCAAAGTTTACTCTAGCTAGTTGTTGTCTGGTACCAAAGAGAATGACATCCGTTATGTTCTCATTTAATTTCAGTTTGTGATCCAACATCCACCTTTGAATGTCCACAACACATTTCTCAACAGACTGGACAGCGTCAGTCTTATCATCTGTTCGAGGTCTAAACACTTCCAATAGCTGAGTATCATCAGCATAGCCGTGAGAAATTATCATGTGATTATTTATTACATTAAAAATTGAACTAGAATACGCAGTGAAAAGCACTGGCCCAAGGCAAGATCCTTGCAGAACACCACACGTAAACAAAAAAAATGAAGCACACGTCTGAACTTGACTTCAGTTTTTATCCTTTCTACTTTTTTTTTTACTTTTTACTCTCTTCCTCATAATGGCGAAATGATGTTTTCATATTTATTTTGTAATTACAAAAAGTTTGCCATAACTTTCTCCAATATTGCAACCCCCATGTTTAGTTTATATTTTGCATGAAAATATAATTTAGATCAGGGATGTTCTCTCCACATTCAAAAAGTTTGAACAATAGTATCTGCATATAATTACGGCATGGACTGGAAAAACAACTAGTATATTAATTGAGGACAGCTTTAGCAGACAGCTGATATCTCAGCAACATAGTCACTGCATGATCAGTGGAAGGTTGGGCAGAGTCTTTCTATCTGTAAGTGGGATTTCGTTTAAAAGTCGTATATGACTATAATGGAGATAGCATACTCCAGAAAAACACACTACTACAAATCCAGGAATATACACCAATGACAACTGTGAATCAACCATCTCAGATCGACTGACATATTTTTACAAAAAGAAAAGATGAAACTATGCAAATAAAGTCAACGTTCTTGTGTCTTTCTAATAGAGGCAATGAAAAGCACAAAGCAGTAATATATATGGCATGGTATTTTAATTTTGATATATGTAAAAGTGTAATTGTTTTGTGATCTAAGCGAGCATAAAACTATAATATTGATGATAGTGCATTTAGTAATATATCAAAATGTCCCTTCATATAAGGTAAAATGGTTCAGTCTACCTTTTCCGTTACATTGAAATTCTTATTTCGCTAAAAAACAGAAAGGATTAAAATGGTGGCCGTGAATAGCCACGGGTTGTTGCGGCAAAACACTATTTGGGAATTAACCAATTACTTTCAAATCCAGATTTCAATATCCATATCATATCTACTTAACATGTAAGGGAATTTTACTGGAATATATTATAGTGTATGTTTCAAGCATAATACAGTAAATGTAGTATTATTTGGAATTTCTCAAAAATATCAACTCACTAAATAAATAAATAAATAAATAAATAAATAAATAAATAAATAAATAAATAAATAAATACAAATCCTTTGTATTACCCTATATGATTAATTAAGCAGAGATAGTCGCACTTATACACAAAACATGTATTTGGTGGCTAAAAAGGTAGGTAGAGTTTGACACGTACAGATTTCCTCAACAGTCATGCAGTACATGGCTGACGGAAATTAGTTAACCTGTTTTTGTTATATATAAAGCAGAGTATCAGATAGCGATAAAAATTGAGACAGAATATTCCCTTTTATGTAAGAATAATATTGTCACAGTGTTAAAAACATTGCAACATTTAATTTTTTTCGTAAAATTAAATCACAACTTGAGAATTTATGACGATTTCTACGTCCCATTTTACATTCATTCATTCATTCATTCATACATTCATTCATTCATTCATTCATTCATTAAGTAAATAATGAAAGGTGTGATTTAACATATTGCAAGTATTTATGTTTTTAAATATGTGCAAGCGTGTTTCTAAGCGGTTGTTGAGCGGTATTTAAATCTGCAATTCGTAAAATAAGTCTGCGGTGATGATCAAGTAACAGTGCTATAAATACATAGCTGAGTTTAGTGTCAGAAGATTGTATTTCTTTGTGAGAAGCCGATCAATTTCGTTAGCAACTGCACGTTCATACCATAAACCATCAGCTTCATAAAAAAAAGTTGAAAAATATCCGCGGTGATCACTGTATTAGAATAACACACAATCATCAAAATAGCAGAATAAGTGATGTGTGAAAAATTAACCTAGATGAACACTGCAATGTAAAGAAATTAGAAGGGTCAAATGAGTAATAATACAGTTTTGTGCGTCATCACTAGCTCGTAAGTAATGTAGGGTTGTAGCTAAGTGGTAGGATTGCTATTAATCAAGAACTTCATCGTTACTAAAAAGGGCAATTGCTTCAAATTACTATTTTCTACAAGAGCAGTTGCTCCTGCCTTTCTTCTCCTTATTTGCAGTCGGAGAGACGATGTCATCCATTTTTACGAGCGTTTATATATGTTGTACAATACCTCGCTCTGTTGTACTGAAGCCAAAAACAAGTAATAGTACCATCGACCAAGTCTCTATAACTTCAACACACTCATTAAAAACTCATTACATTTTAGAGTCTTGTCGAAGAAATATGTCATTCTGTCTGGGACATATGGTTAGGATCGTACTCATTTATTTTTAGGGTCAATGTCGGTGCTCAAGGGGATCTCCATTATTCGTACAAGTGTTGGGGAGAGTCAATGTTCTTTGTCCAATGACTGTTTGATCACATCTATTTCATTTATACAATGACGGGACCTTTTTCACGCACTGGACTTTTCACTCCCCCCCCCCCCCCCCGCGTATTCTATATCTGGTCCAGTATATAACATCTGCAACAACGACACAAGTCCATTAGCAATGATTAGTGAACGATAACTCAAATTCTGATATATCTGTGCATTGTAATATTTACATACTAGAGTGCTTACTGTCCATGGATTAAACTTGAAATGCAAAGAAATACAACACTTGTCAATATTAAAGCAATAATGCCCAATTGACTTGTACAACAACGGACGAGATGCCATCTTAAGGGTATTGCTTCTTTACATGCATGTACAACATATATTATTACATGTGTACAAGAGATTACTTGCACCATTGCGCGCATATACTTGTGGTATTTTCACCACAGCACAATACTGAAAGACATCATTGCACACATGCATGCATGCATGCATGCATGCATGCGAATGACGTGCAAATGAAGACGGGGTCGTTAGCTGTACATGAAAGCGCGCGATCACACAGTATGATATTTACCGAAATATGCTGTTTTGGGTAAACATATGCTACGCTCTGGAAAATACGGCCGCAGAGAACATTGTAAGCACTTGTGCAAATAGCCATAGTACTCCACACTTGCACGCGCGTCATGGGGTTCTGTCATACGTTAATAAATATTCTTGATATTTAGAATATTACATTATTTTGTTACAATAAATGATTAGATGATAATTACCTGTTAATATCTTTACAGAATACTGCATATTATCATGCTATTTACCCCCACACCTTGTAACTGTTACATGGCTGCAGCTACTACAGGGGTGTTAGAGGCCCTATACCAGCCCTCTCTGCCATAAGGTCAGTAGCCGGGGCTAGAACCCCTGCTACAAGAATACTAGAGATCGTCTATGTATTTCTACTCTGTCAGTATATATTTACACAGCTCATTTTAAGTGAGAAAAAAGAAAGTGACGTGGTTACTCGTTACATTCGATTCTCCACTACAATTATATATATATATATATATATATATATATATATATATATATATATATATATGTGTGTGTGTGTGTGTGTGTGTGTGTGTATGTGTGTGTGTGTGTGTGTGTGTGTGTATTTTAACATCTGTACTGTCTTTTGGGTTCGTTGTTGTTGTTGTTGTTGTTTTTGTTGTTGTTGTAGCTGTAGCTGTATGGTGAGGAGGATAGAAAATATCGTCAGAGCTATGCAAATCATTGTATCATGTTGAGTAATCAGAAATGCATTCTGGGAAATAATATAACATATTGCATACTGTCAAATATTAGGAGAAAAATATGATTAATTTGCTCTGTAACATTAAATCACTGAATTGGGATAACCTCGACTAATCTTAACACAGACAGTAAAACACCTTGGTATCACCTTTGTATTCACATACGTCATAGTCTTCAAGATTACACAACCTACAGACGACAGAGGTTGTACAAGCTTAAGTCAGCTTCTCCATTTTGACTCACGTCGGGAAATTAATAGTACTCGCAGTAAGACGTGATATGTCCTCATCTATATTCAAAACATATCCACCACTTAACAGCATGGCTTTGGCACCAACTACGACCTTTATCGAATTCACTGCGTCAGTCGGACTTCCTTAATTAACACGTTATATTTCATTCAGTGGTTGCCATCCACAACCTGGGTATGTAATGTGATTAGAACATACAACTAAGTCTGTGATTTTCTCTGTCATTTAAATATACTTACAAATAGGTGTTATCAGTTGAGTTTGTCTTAACGCTCTACGTTGCATAGAACGTTATGTTTTCTCTTCTAGAAATTTCACTATATGTAAACATTATACCTATCCAGTCATTTGTCGATCATCTTCTGATGTATCAATTTGAAAAAAGTCATTTTAACATTGGAGTGATATTAGTTTTCGGTAATAACCTTTTAATGATCATCTTTATGACGTGGCAGTTTGATGTGTCACTTTTTACATGTATTACCTACTAGTATATGCATTCTTGAAGTTCAATACCTTCCGACACAAAATATTATTTCATTAAGGTAATACGGAATAAAACTCAATGATGGCTAAGTCCTGACCAGAATGAGTCATTTCTCAAAATCACATCATTCGTCTTGAACTTGAAGAATACTCAAAAACATTTACTGCGTACGTTATATAATGTCATAGCTTTGGCGAATTTTAGCTCGTTCATTGAAATGCAGAAGAATTTTATGGTAATTAGGGAAATTTATGATCCAAGGAATAAAGTAATAAAACTGTGTGTCCCATACATTTTATGTGCATGATCATGAGCGTTGTCCCATTCAGAATAATTCAGTAGCTTCTTCACGTGTATGATTCACTTTTATGCTTTACAGTCAAGTCTACTGTGCCCGCGGGAAAAACACATTCTTAAGTCATAACGTTCAATGGCCTTGGCGACCGGAGATCGACAATATACATGATATTGATGTTAATTGCATCTCGCTGCAGGCTAACATGGTCTCCGTGGTTATCTTGCCCGGTAACGGGCGCCGATTATGCCTAGTATGGAGTCCACATAAAATGACAAGATGAAAATTATCTATTCAGACACACAGGAGAAAATGATAATGTCTGTCATTATTTTCTGCCTTTTTGGGAGTTAGTGTAAAAATGGACGGGCAACTATTTGCACTCTAAGTACAAACTAAACCCTTCGTTTTATAACAGAGATAAAGTGTTAAGGAATCTATAAACAATTTATCGTTAAATGGTCTCGATTTTCAGCAATAAACCAAAGTCTCGAATCATTACCTTACCATAGATAAATTGTAATGTCTTCTAGTATTCCGGCCATGGCCGGCCAAATGTGAACTCGATTATTTAAAGATTGTTATGCTATATTCAAATAAGGTAAGATTGGGTGGTCTCTAGAATCAAGACGCAAGAACATCACATTATGTGAATAGTTAATATTGCTTGCATCTTTGCCAACTTGTGTGCGTAATGTCTTTTTGTTTTATGCCTTATGATCAATCAAACCCCTTACATTTTTATTACATAGCTTAACAGCTGATCGTAAAAAAAATTACAAATGCTACCAGAGGAAATTAGGAACTCAAAATGTGCTTAACTTTTTATGGCTTGTCGTTTTTTCCATTAAACCAATGAACACTTAAAGTATTGTACTGTGAAGACACAAGGGCAAAAAATACTGATTTAGACAGCCCCGTGTGTACATAAACCTGGGGATAGCAGAAATTCATCGTTTCAAAATTTAACCACTAACATGTCATTATACGATGCAGGATATTAAAACTTCTTCAACGTCCTTCGTTTCACATTTGTGCTGGGTCAATGCCTTTTCCACATCACTGCAGGAAGTTTCCGTATCTAATGAAATATTCACTTTGCGCTGTACTGTTAGAGAAGTGATAAAAGTGATACTACCCTTCCTTATGTATGTTGTATGATGACTTGATAAATTGCTATCAACCGATCTGACTATTTCAAGTATGTCCAGTGACCATATATCATTTTTTTTATCTTGAATATTAACTACACATGCCGAGGTTATAAGCTTTTTACTAAACGTGATGATAATATTTAAATAAAGCTACATTCCAGTACCATGTTATTGTAAATGCAGTTCTTCTATAACATTAGGATTGTTTTTTTGCATAGTTCAAACAGTCGACTGCATAGTAGGAATTTACTGGAAATTTTGATTATGCTGCGAAAACTACGATATATATATATATATATATATATATATATATATATATATATATATATATATATATATATATATATATATATATATATATATATAACAGTATCAAGCACGACACACATGAGCAGTTACACAGTGTGTCACGCTGTTGTGATCATCAGACGACTAACGGTATAGTTCCATGTAGTCTGATGATCGCTACAGCGTGAAACATTCTGTAACGGCTCATGTATCTTGCTTGATATTGTGTTATTTACACCGCTCTACATACATATGTATTGAACACTGTTTATTCCCGGCATAGACATTGTACATATACTAAGTATATATATATATATATATATATATATATATATATATATATAATCAAAGTAGGTTGGTTGGAACTTGAGGTGTAGTCAACCAAGCACCTCAAGTTCCAACCAACCTACTTTGATTATTCCCGCCCTGCTTACCCAAGCATCGAGCACTCTATTCTACGAGTTTGATACTATTTACTATATATATATATATATATATATATATATATATATATATATATATATATATATATATATATATATATATATATATATATATAGAATACATACGTACATTTACTTTTCATAATGCACCAACTGATGTTCAATAACACAAACCGTGTCATACATTTATCTCGATTATTAGTTATAGTGGTACAGATGTAGAAACAAAACTCTTCTCGTATTGATTACATTTATAGATGTACGCCACTATCCTGTGAGACAGTGAAAGGTTAATAGTGACCGTCAAAACAATGTTTGTATAGTTACACTATCTGTGTTATGGAATACTACACCGCCTCTTCTGTTACGAGGCTACGTTTTATTAATATTTGCGTGAAGTGTTGTTAAGCTGTGAGGAGTAAGCTCGAAACCTCCACAGACATCACTTCGCCGTGCCATTTTTGGATTAAGGGATTTATCATTGCTGTCTGTTTGATTACGCACACCGTCACAGACATGTTCTTTTAGTATGTATCAGGAGCATATATTGTCTAGCTGGAAGGGGGGTGGAGACAGAAGGAAAACATTGCTCAAAGTTCCATGTTTGTAATGCATCTCATTTGTGATTTGTATGAGATTTGTCTTTCATTCTATGCACTGTAAAATGGATTTGGATGCCGTGTAGTGAATCATCAAATTCACCTTTGTATCTCATCAGATGTCGATTTGTTTTCGTATGTAATGAGAATTTTAATTAGAGAAGGAATAGTACTTAGTTCATAGTGTTTCTCTAACGATAGAATACTTTGACATATTTAGTCAAACGCTGAATGTGATTAGGCGTGGGTCAATCAGGATACATTCACAATTTTCACTTAATATTTGGTATCAATATACATCTTTATGTCATCTTATACCCCTCTATTACTGTCTGTCTATCTGTCTATGTCTGCCTGATACTTTCTTTCTTTCTCTCTCTCCCTATCTATGCCTATCTATCTCTACCTCCCCCTCACTCTGTCACCGTGTCTGTCTGTCTGTCTGTCTGTCTGTCTGTCTGTCTGTCTGTCTGTCTGTCTGTCTGTCTGTCTGTCTGTATGTATGTATGTATGTATGTCTGTCTGTCTGTCTGTCTGTCTGTCTGTCTGTCTGTCTGCCTGCCTGTCTGTCTGTCTGTCTGTCTGTCTGTATGTATGTATGTATGTATGTATGTATGTATGTATGTATGTATCCATGTATCCATGTATGCATGTACGTGTATGTATGTATGTATGTATGTATGTATGTATGTATGTATGTATGTATGTATGTATGTATGTATGTCGCTCTCTCTCTCAGCTCAGTATATTTAAGCAATACATATGCATTATGAATAATTGTTGTGCTTTTTCTTAATTTTCTACTTCAGCAAGCAGAGTAGTGGTGATCTCCAAAGTCGACTGAAAACAAGAAAATTACTAGGCGTTGGAGAAAGCGAAGATGGGTCAGTTCCACTCTCGAAGGTACGTCTGGAGATCGTTTTTTTTTCAGATATGCGATACACGACACGTACATTTTAACTGCTTGGGTCGAAGTTGTTCTTAAAAACACCCGTGTACCATTTCAATTAAAAAAAATAACATTGCGAAATTCTTTAGTGAAGGGGCAAGTGTCACGAATATGTTCTGCAGGATGTAAAAACATAAAAGCCGAACGTGTGTGCTTTGAGTATTCGATACCAGACTTTCCGAAGGATATCATTAGGGATTGCAGACAATAAGAATGTTTCGGGGTCGTAGGCCGTCACTCACAACTCGAAAAGGTCGGTTCTAGGCCAAGGGGTTACATGTGATGAGGAAATCTATCAACCTAATACATTTGCGGTTGCCTATTATTGGATGAGAGAAAATGCATGCAGATGGCAAGTACAGCATGTTACTTTGCATAAAATACTATAATACATTCAGTAGATGAATACGGCACAGTGGTAATAGTACCTTCGAATTCGATTTACTAACATAGCCGGAAACTATATATATTGTTCTGCAATGTTGTGAATTACACAAGTGAGTGACATCGGTTCCAATACTATGTATTCCAATCTGCCCTGTGGTCAAAACAGCGTATACATTGGAAGTCCCAAAACAACACTGATATTTTCTGAACTCTAAATTAACTAGTTTTCAGAGGTGCCTCCCTACTGACGCTATAATTACACCAATGGCCATTCAATAGCGTATCACTGTTGTATCAACCAACATGCTGTAAAAATAGTTTTAGTTTGTGTCTATTTTTAACCGAAGGCTCAATTACCAGAGTAATATATATATATATATATAGAGAGAGAGAGAGAGAGAGAGAGAGAGAGAGAGAGAGAGAGAGAGAGAGAGAGAGAGAGAGAGAGAGAGAGAGAGAGAGAGAGAGAGAGAGAGAGAGAGAGTTTCAATCTTCTTTCGCCAAGTAGAATGCTCATTATGCATTAAGAGCATTTCATACATAAAAATGAAAGAAGACGCGTATGTGAGTACATTATTGATTTACACTACGGTCTGTTTCACCAAAATGATCATCATGTGTATGCGTGAGCCGGTGGACTCGCTGACTTTGCAACATACTCGTCTTCTTTCATTTCTATATATATATATATATATATATATATATATATATATATATATGTATATATATATGTATATATATATATATATATATGTATATATATATATATATATATATATATATACATATATATATATATGTATATATATATATATATATATATATATATATATATATATATATATATATATATATATATATATATATATATATATATATATATATATATAATTATATATACATTCCGTGCCGTCAATAACACCAAAACAAGGTTTAAGAAAGATTCCAAAAGAAAAATCGATTATTTATTTTAGTTCAACTAATAAACTAGTGCTTAGTTGTCCAAAGCAAAAGAAAAGTTATGTGTATCGGTATGGAACCGGAAGGGATGGTTATAAAAAATGGTTACAAAGAATATGGTTTTCAAAATATTTCTAAAACTTCCTTTATTTGAAGAGATTCGTTCGGCCGTGACCATTGACGTATCTTATGGATGTAAAGATAGTATCCAGATGTGTAGTAACGGTTTGACACAGAAAAAATATAAGATCATGATCTGGTAAACACTGTCACAGACAGACACACACACAGACACAGAGACACAGACACAGACAGACAAACAAACAAACAAACAAACAAACAAACAAACAAACAAACAAACAAAACAAACAAACAAACAAAAACATAAATAAATAAACAAACAAACAAACAAACAAACAGACAGACAGACAGACAAACAAAAAGAGAAGCACTACAGAGATGTATTCCTTTATCATATCATATGCATAGGGCTCACGGATTTAGATACAATACCAATATTACAAGAGAAGAATCTCCAAACGTCATTTAAGATGGACACGTGAATGTATCTACTCACTCATATATAAACATAATATATATATATATATATATATATATATATATATATATATATATATATATATATATATATATATGTGTGTGTGTGTGTGTGTGTGTGTGTGTGTGTGTATGTGTGTGTATGTGTGTGTGTGTGTGGCTTATATGTGTATATTTATAAAATATTGGTTTCGATTTTTTAAAACGTTAAAGAAAAATCAATTATGAAAAATATTTATCTATTTTTAGATTTTGATAGAATAGCTTTTACAAAACTAAATTTCGAATATTTCTTCCATTGAAGTTGGCCGTTACACGAAATTGAAAGGAAGCTCATAGATTATGCACATTATGTAGTTCAAGTGTTGGAGACGAGTTTCATTGTACAACGCTGTGTAACGATGAAAAAATACAAAGTATTAGAGATAAATACTATGACACTATATTCAGTTGACAATCTCACCTACTAAACTTTAATAAGGTTTCTTTATTCAAGTACATTTTGTCATTTGTAGATGACGCTTTAGTTAGTGTTTCTGCCAGATATTTCAATGATTTACAAGATATTTCTAAAACATTGTAAGTTTAATTCAATTGAACATCAACACTTCATTCACTTCGTGTGTACATGGCTTGATAAATTAATTAATTAGAGTATATATATTAGAAATTAGGTCGAGTCATAATACAAAGTTTCGCGCTTTTGCGATCATCAGATGATTGGGTCATCTCCTAATTTCTGATATTAAGTATACAATGATATGTTATGTTATCAATATTGCATTCAGCACTATCCTCTCTGTCATTATTATTGTAGGCTATATATATATATATATATATATATATATATATATATATATATATATATACTGTGCAATTGAGAAAAAAACACTGACAAGTTGGAGACATCTGTCTTAAATTTAAAGAGCGACCTTTTGGTGTGGCTAGCTCGCCTTCCTTGCGCATTTCATTAAAAGTAACCACACAAACCAAAAGCTACACCGCCTTTTAGAACGTTCGAACATGCCAACATCAAATGCTACAATTAACGTGCACAGAAAGAATAAAAGAAAATCCATATAGTCTAGTTTTGTATTCTTGGTGGTCCATATTCATTAAGTATCCATGTAGTGTAGTTATGAATTATTTCCAAATTAAGGTTCATTTAAATAATTATATATATATATATATATGGGCACTTTCTGACTAGATTATATATATATGTATGTGTGTTATTTGTATTTTAATGCCTGCCTTCATTTTTTTAATCTCAGACTGGATTACTGGCTATCCTTTATCTTCTGTAAATAGCCAACGATATTTTAAGTATTCCAACACGCTTCCTTATTAATGCACTGCTAAGTAGATATCGGTTTCAGGACAGAAATCCCGGGGATCAAATGTATTTGCAATAAATGTATTAATGTACATGACAGCTTGTCTTGAATGTAGGTTTTATTGATGTAATAAATTATTAGAAATATTATATTGGAACAAAAAGGCATAGATATTACAGTTTTGTAGAATTAACATATTCCCAGTATGGACGAATGTAATATAATAAACTGTATGAATTTATAATTTTGAGTTTAAAGTTCAGAGTGAAATTTAAAAAAAAAAATATGACATTTTTTTTATGAGCAATGAGAGATGGCGAAACGTAGCGACTGTCTGTTCTATGACGATTTGATGTGGAATGTATGTTTTAGTTATTAACCGGTACTCGGAAAGTAAGTAGTCGTCGGCAAGTGGCAAATCACGATCCGTTAGAACAGAGTCTGGATTACTCTGAAGTCAGCAGGTTATCAGAGTAAAATCTACAGAAAACAACGCATCGGAACTTGTTGTCCATTAAATAACTTTCGTTGTGTGTACGTATGTATCATACAAAACAGTTGGATCTTTCCTATGTAATCGGTTTTAGTTTACTTCATCTAGATAAATGTACTGTAACAGGCAAGTTGTATTAGACCATTATAGAAAAGACAACATATGCAGCTAGGTCGGCTTTTGTTTGCCTTTTCAAAAGACTACTATCCTGCTATCTTACTTTTAAAATATTCTAAATGTTATCCATTTAAGTTGCTCTATTAAAATATTTGTATAGATAACAATATACTTTTGTGATAAATAGATGGATGGCAATGATAAAATAATTTTATTGCCAAAATTAGATGATTTGAGCCAGATGGTCGGATGTAAACCATTTGAGATAAGAACATTAATTATATTTTGCGAGGGCTTGAACGCCCACATTTTACATAGTGATAGTGTCATTCCCAGTTTCTCTAGATCTATAGGGTAATTCTAGCCATTATATGTCATATGAGAATATCTTACCTAAATCGTAAATTGTTAAGAGGCGATCTCTTTTGCCTAACTTCCGCATTAGCTAATCATTCCCAGTCAGAAATATAGAGTTTGTTCAGACTTTGAAATTTATTTATTTTTGCTCCGTTTTATATTTCTTTCCCTGGCTAGTCTTTTATTGTCATTCTTGTTTTACCAAATGGCCTTTTATCCAAATGACAACATACGTAGCCTCATAATCTTCAAGGTATTCCAGTGCGAAGAAGAGACTGATCATTAAGATCTATTTTACGCACCATCAGCAAAGAAATAAACAAAAAAATACAAAAATGCAAACAAACTAATAACATAATAAAAAAGCGATAAATAATACCAAAAACCAACCAAACAAACAAACAAACAAACTAAATATTTAATATTTTATATAAGTTCATTGTTTTGAATAACACACTACCTACCTAGAACGACTGTGTATTTATATGTTCTACAATTAATAAACAATCATTTGACTCTCTCAATCCAAGGTATTGTAATTTAACGCAAGCATTTAGTTTAAGAAAAATGTACATCTTAAATGGTTTGGATTTAATTTCAAGAACAAAACAACAACGGGAACAGTAGCTGCAACGAGAGCTACTTATACTAACGTAATTTTTAACTACAACATTTATCAGAGCTAATTTCTTCCCAAGGTATTTTTAAAACTGGTCAGGTTGTACAGTATGCCATACACCACTCTGTAATACTGATCTCACATACGTTGCGGCTGTGTGCAATTCCACTATTAGATTTAATGGCATACGCTGCACACTCGTGAGGATGAATTAATTGACATCAATTATGTAACTAAATCTAAGAGCGTTAAATGTGGTTAGCAAATAAACTTTCAACTTTTGCTGTTACTTTGCTCAAGAAAATTCCAACCCATTTGAAGTTATTAACGTTAAGAAAAAAAATACCAGGGATCACCGAACAACGATTCAAAGTGATATCAAAATTACTCTATTCTAGATTCCAATATGGCCGCCGACGTTACTTCTATGGGGAAATGAAAGAGACTTCTTTTTCTAAAACGAGGCTACGGATCCCAACATTTCTTTTATTTCAGTAGGACCACTAACAAGCTTGCATATTTCAAAGTTTGGAAAAAGTTTAATAATAACTTTAATTTTGAGTGAAATTTGTGCCCTTGGCGTATTGTACCTAGACGACAAGTAGGAATCTACTTTCCATATACATTACATCATGCAGTGTTTTTTTTTTTTTTAAATTGAACCAAAGAGTAACACAATAGTATAGGTTACACTTTAGATATAAGTAATGTCATTGGAGTTACATTGAGACGCATCCTTTATGTCATTCTCCACATGTGTTCTACATGATTAGTATTTTAATATAAAAACTTTACAGGTGGTATGCTAATTTTAGCTTTTTAGGTTAATTGTCATATGCCCTTGTCGACCCTACATCTGTGAAAATAAAGTTTGTGAACGAAGTAGGCTCTGCAGTTAGTTTTCTTGATGTCGAATTTCCACTCTGCATTTTTGGCACATCCGTTTGGAAAAGTCGGATTTGCACTTTCCGTTTTTGGCACATCCGTTTAAAAGGTACAGTGAGATAGAAATATTTGAATCGCAAGTATGTCTGTGTCTCTTGTTAGAAGTATTTCTCTCTGAAAACGGTTGCCAGGACGACGAATTTATAATCATTGCCAAATTACATTCAATATAGTATGGTTGTTTTCATAATCCTTTTACGATACAAATAGAAAAGAAAGATGATTGTAAAAAGAATGTCAAATTTAAAAGTAAAGTATGTGTTCCTAAGTATTCATAGAACGGCCAACAGTTTGCATTTCTTCTTTGTTAATGATTACTTTTCTTTGCGAGCTTTTGCTATTGTATTCCACCAGATATGTTTGTCTACCAAAGCATAGCAGAACTACCATCACGGTAGCCATAGAGTAATAACTGAAGTGTAAAATATTACAATGAAGATGTCCTTATCATCCTGGTTTCGATTAAGTTACGTCGCATGAAATCCCTTTTCACCGCCAGCACAATTGACCTCACAAACGAAAAAAAACAAAGCGTGTATGCTCCAGTCTTTATTAAGTCGTATATGCCCTGGGCAATGCACGTGGGAATAGTAACAAGCTTTGTAACAGTTGTGAATATAATCTACGGGATATTGAGAATTTTCAATCCACAAATAGCAATTCCAGATTGAAGTATAATGTTGTTAAGTTATGCTTCGTGTGATCTGCAAAGTTGAGGTCACATAAAATATAGTTAAGAATATCTCTGAAGTGTAACATTTGATACTGCGCATGCGCATGGCAGTCGCGGTTCTTTCCAATGGATAGCATTTTCGACCACTTTAATGTGTAATTATTATACATCGAATCGAATCTTCAATCACATACTACTGTGCAGTGCATGTGTCCACAGAGAGATGATTTTGCAAATGTGTTATTTTTGTCGTATCCACTATGTACAATTTATACAGTGCCATATAGTTATGATTGTTGTTTGCAACAACACAATGATATAAAGCCATGTAGCAATACAAACAAACACACACGCTATATCTATATACACATACATATGTGTATGTATATGTCAATATGTCTGTGAGTACACAGACACAGACACACACATGGGTGTATATATATATATATATATATATATATATATATATATATATATATATATATATATATATATATATATATATATGTATACATACATTTTATATATATACATATATATAAAATATAGTCTTCTAATGTATTCAAGAAGCATAACATGCACTAACTACGAGTCTCCGGGTAAGCATTCTTTTATGGGAGAAGAGAGTTCCTTTATCACCGTAGGATTACTGTTTTCACCAAAGATAGATGGCTTCATGGCGTCTTAGTTCTTACCAGGTAATGTCGAAACGTGATCTCCTTAATGTAGGTTTCCTTAAAAAAAGGATGACTTTAAATACGCACTTTGAATTTCTCCTGTTTAGCTTTAAAACCAAATCATGGCAATTCAGTCAGGTTGTTCGACCATTGCTAATAGTGCCGTAGTTAATGGAAAGCAATGGCGCACGTCTTTCCTGAGTTACTGTCAATGTGAAAGGTATCTTTGTATTATACAACATGGAATAATTTCATTATAAGATCTGTGCACTTGAAGAGGCTAAATGGACGTCATATCGGTATGCATTTCGGAATTTTATTAAATGTGAAATTTCGCCTCGAGGATGAAATGACTTAAAAACTCGCAGTTCATAAAAGCTTTTCTAACTTTGCCATAATATAGCTGTGTCTGATTCCTTTAATTTGAGAAAATGAAATAAATTTAGATGTTCAGTGTCTTGTTTCCAAGAATAACTAACTACATGTTACCCTCCTTTAGTTTCAAAAACACTGTAGTAGGTAGCCATATTGGATTACAAAATTGCTTATAATTTATCTATTTCAAAATATTTATTTTTTGTGAATCCTAATTTAATTGATTTGAATTGGAGATGATTTTCAGTTAAATGAATTGAACAAAAATAAAATGAATAGCATAAGCAGTTTATTTCAAAAGGTGTATATTATGTTCATAATTTCTTTAGGGGGTTAGGGCGTTTTACTTGAAATAAAAACGAATGTGTAAGAAAAAACATAGTTCAAATGTTTGTAACACAACAAATGCTCTAGAAAAATGAATACAATTTGAATTGCAATTGCATGGACAGGGAATGATGTTAAAAACAAAATATAAATGTAATTAACTTGTGTAAGCACTGCTCAATACCATGGTTGCTCCATGCCCTTACTCTCGATATATTTTTATCTTATCCTTTTCATTTTATTTTAAATTTATTTTATTTTATGTTATTTTTATATTTCTGTTTATTTTATTTTATTCCATTTTTAACGTTTTAAAGGTAACATATGGATGAGGATTTGGTTTTTATTTTGGATTTTGAATGTGCATGTATAAGGCAATTGTATGATGTATGATGGCTTCCTACATGAATCACCAATGTAGAACAACATGAAACAAGTCTGTGTTTGTAACTCAATACATTGCAAAACGTTTTCAAAAATCATGCAAAAGGTTTGTTATTATACGTGCAGTAACAAACTTTTTACACGCTTATTAATCTTTTGCAATTAATTGAGTAGGACTTGGCAAATGTTGATTCACATTGGTTTTTGTAAACAGGAAGCCATGACACAATTGCATTATAAGAAAGAAAATCCAAAATAGATATCCGATCCTCATTTTTATGACCACTTTAAAAGATAACATGTTGAACATATGCTAAAGACGCAGACAACAGACGTATCCTCATCCACAATTTATTTTATATGAAGCTTTAAAAGATATGTTCTGTCATGATTATGTTATAAGGTTTCTTGTAATCATATATGTTGAGAACTAATCAGACGGCAACGACCGCCCAAAATAGAGGCAATTTCTTAGGAGAGTCATTGCATTATATAAACATTGCATGAATTTTGGCACAGTTACCAAACAACACCAAATTGAACCTTGTTTGGCATTCATTGTTCTGTGGGTTTTGTTTATTGCGGTATGACGTGTATGTAAATTTCATTACCAATGATTATTCATAATACTTATTAGGCCAATTAAAAAAAAACTTCTTTTGGTTCTAGTTATGCGACTCCACCTAGTTTTATACGCCGACCCTAAACTTTTTTTTTACATATTCGAGAAAAATAATAATAAAATCGCAAATATCATGAACGTCTCGCAAGAAATAGTGGGTGTGGTAACTGACAAACTTGAAAAGACAATTGTTATATAAAACTATTCCTCCAATCTGTAATGGCTGTACATTTGATATGAAGAAATACACAATACAGAGACCATTTGGAAAACAATGGAAAACCTGAACTATACACTCACACATGACAAAAATATATAATAAAGTAAAATAAAACATATACCTACCCCACCTATTTTAAAATTGAATGTAATTGGAACCGCACATTTTGTTTTTACACCTTACCTTAAGATAAAATAGTTTCAGATATGATATGCAGTATTGTTCATCTAAAACCAGTGTGTGTCTGATAAGGTTCATGAAGCAGTTCAGGGCTGATAACACAATGAACGGGAAATCATGAAATGACACCAGAACCCATAGTTTATGTTTATTTTCATTTCCTTGAGTGACGTTCCCCCTTAAACAAACGAATAACGGTTAAAAGACAGTGTAATAACCTGGGATACACCCTAGTCGATCACCTAATATTTGTGAATTAAAGGTTAGAGTGTAAGCGATATTAATCTTTACAGATTTGTAAATGTTAACTTTCATTTTTGCATTCAGGAATTGGCTTCCTAGTTCCTCACATCAGTCTATGTGTGTGGATCGATGTAGCCCCAGTGAGTTCTTTTATAATATGTGCAATATATTTCAAAAGACAGAGCAATTTCTATTTTCAACCTTTTCTTAAGAAAAACTGATTAAGAAGACTGCATCGTTTTATTTCACACAAACCAATGTTGAGAAGACTATTTCAAGGAAAAATTTCCCATTTTGATTGAAATTATAGTAAGTGTCTGTTGCTATGGTAACAGACAAGCTGCTTCACTATCCTATCGGGACATAAATCTAAGCCAGTCTAGTTCTTCAGTAGTGCTTGTCCAGCTGTAATTGACACATACGTTGCCAAGGAGACCAGTTCAAGACGCAATTGAACCACGAAATTTATAAATTCTACTACATGTACGTATTACATGTCCTGTCGACAGCATAAATCCGATTAAATAGAACCGTATGCGTAGCCAAAACAAAATAATTAAAATGCGACTACTTGATTGATTAGCTTGCATTGATTAAAACAGGGTAAGCTAGCTTACAAGTGAAAATTGTGCTTGAAACAGTCACATTTATCAAATTCTTTGGTCTGAGCTACTGACAAGTAATAACTTAACTCATTTTCACATGTGTTGTTGTCTCAATAACATTATACTGCATTCTTGTTACTAAGCAACGGGCACCTGTAATATGATTTGACAAAAATTGTCATATAAATTATTAATATTATTTTATAATTTTATTCAAAAATGAGGATTGGTAATTTTGTTCTTGTTTTGAGGAGCTTCATTGGCAATGATTAATTGTAAGTTTAGAATTGATTGATTGGGATACAATAAGAATTCAATAACGCTGACACTATAACGATTTTATTTAGATAATTTTGTAAAATGCAACTTTGTAAATACCTTACATAAAATACCTTAAAGAGACCATATGGATGGGAATTTTGTATTAAGCTTGGAGTTTTAATTGATAAAACAACTCTACTTTAAATTAGTTTTCAACTTGAAAACTAAAGTCCGTCGTTTTAGCTCAATAAATAGCAAAGGGTTATCAAAATGTGTAAAAAAAATGTTAATGTACGTACAATAACAAACATTTCACATAATTTTCGCTTTATTGAGGAACAATATTGTATATTGTATCTCACACTGTTTTTTTTCAAGACGAAAGATAAGGTAGAGTTGTTTTATCAATTAAAAATCCAAAATAAATACCCAATTTTCATCCATATGGCCCATTTAATGGGAATACACCCAAACTTTTGATATATAACCCTTGGCATGGATTGCTAAAAAGAAATATTCCTACACTATTTGTCTAAAATAAATAGTGATATTTACAAAAAAAATGCTTAAATCTGTTGAAGTAAATTGGTGAGGAAATAAGATTTTAACTATATAACAAACAGCGTATAGCTTTCCACACAGTTGACCCTACAGATGAGCGGTTAATAGTATCTAACGAAGAGGGATTCAAAATAGAGTAGTCCTCATAATTGCTTTATGTAGTTATCATCTCTCAGCAGAAACCTTTGGATTGTCGTTACAGTAATGGACTGTTTTATGAATCTTTTTCATCAAATCATCACAAAGTAAAAAGATTATAATAACTTCGTTCTTTTATAATAGTCAAATAATATAATATAATATAATATAATAACAATAGTTTCGCTGATAATAATAGTAAATTGGGTTTATTAAAACTAAATTGTGACCAAAGTATAATGATTAAATTGCTTAATAATGAACCGAAAGATCTAGTAAA
This sequence comes from Glandiceps talaboti, assembly GCF_964340395.1. Lineage (NCBI taxonomy): Eukaryota > Metazoa > Hemichordata > Enteropneusta > Spengelidae > Glandiceps > Glandiceps talaboti. The sequence continues at coordinate 4,850,930 of NC_135565.1, forward strand.
TTACTTTCTGTTTCAGGAACAATCAAAAAGACTTCCATAAACATACATTCAGAAGTTCATTTAAAGTTACATATTTCGTTTGGCCTTTACATTATTAATTCACTATTATAATAACAACAACAACAACAACAACAACAACAACAACAACAACAACACACACACACACACACACACACACACACTGCCTGCTTGTCTGAACAAAGCATGATATGCATACATGTTATCAATATAATGTATCCAAGGAATAAATCATAAGATATTCTCTTTAACAGATTCATCAAATTCTTGGAAGTGATGACCACTGTATGCTATCTGTACCACCTGGCCTTAGGTAAGTAGCCTTTCAATTGATCTGTCTGTCTGTCTGTCTGTCTGTCTGTCTGTCCGTCCGTCCGCCAGTCCGTCCGTATGTTATGTGTATGTGTATGTAATTATTATGTATTATTAAGCAATTTAATCATTATACTTTGGTCACAATTTAGTTTTAATAAACCCAATTTACTATTATTATCAGCGAAACTATTGTTATTATATTATATTATATTATATTATTTGACTATTATAAAAGAACGAAGTTATTATAATCTTTTTACTTTGTGATTTGATGAAACAGATTCATAAAACAGTCCATTACTGTACGTATGTATGTATGTATGTTTGTATGAATCTATGTTCGTGTATGTATGTGTGTGTCTGTGTGTGTCTGTGTGTTTGTGTGTGTGTCTGTCTGTCTGTGTGTCTGTGTGTCTGTGTGTGTATATATGTGTGTGTGTGTGTGTGTGTGTGTGTGTGTGTGTATGTGTGTGTGTGTGTGTGTGTGTGTGTGTAAGACATGCCACTACAACACAGAATGTGTCTAATATATTTGTTTTCTGCGTTATGTAGGATATGGCAGCTGTTCTCTGCTGGGGTGTTTTCAATTGTATCCTTACTAGTAAGTCAAATTACATATATCCTATTTTAATAGAGACATTCCCAAACAATTGCTATACATACATAATATACAATAAAAAGCACATATTAATGTCACAACATTGTCAAATTGTTAGCGGATCGGAGATGTGTACTAATAAAATGTCAACTCGTATGGTTAGATAATTTTGATATGTGATTGGGAAACATCTCTAGATGTGTTTATAATTTCAGAAAAAATAAATTTAAAATTGAATTTACCAATCATTGAGTTTGCGACTTTTCAGTTTCTTGTCATTATTACTGTAACGACCATACCTATTAGGGTAGCTGTGTGGCATCTTTCGAAATTACCATTTATAAAGTTTACAAAATGATCTCCCTTTCCTGTATTAGCCATACTGAGCTAGTACATACACAATGTTTTTTTATATCAGTAAGCAAACGGAAGACTATTAAAAGCCGGCAGTGTCGATTCTGCCAATGTCTGTCAGCAAGAAATAATCTCTACTTCTACTTTAATCTATGTGATCTCAAACACGTAATGATGTTATTGCTATTTTGAAGATAAAAAAGATTACATTGTATAAATCATATGACATATTGTTCTCTATACAGACATTACTTTTTCCAGGGTACATGTTTGATGTTCCCTTTGAGTGTGACACAAATTACGCCTACATTCTTCCCGCTAGACTTTATGGAGCTGCCTTACTTAGTAAGTATAATAACGTATCGGGTTTCATTTTTCTGGAAGTGTACATTCTGAGGCGATCAGGCTAAAAAAATGTAAAACATGTACCAAGAAGGTAAATTCAGGCTAAATATTATAAACGAAGGTAAAATAGCAATGAACGATTAGCCGACATCTACATCGGATTTTAATCAGATTGTGAATGATATGTGCTTTGTACACAATGTAGTCTGCCATTACGCTTGGTTGTTTTGGGGCCAATAGATCATAGCCTCTTCAATATCTTCTTGGTGATTTGTTTCGCCTGAAAAAGTATTTAAAAAGTGAGTTTGTTCATGATTGACACTATCTTGTTTCTCACTGTGATTACGTCAACCTAGACTTCACCCAACAGAAATGAGATTCAAATAGCGCCCTCGTGCGATCTTGTTTTGTTGCAGGTCTGGCGATTATGTTGTGGAGTGTCGTTTATTCTGTTAGCAAGCACGTAATGCGATGGAGTCTTATAGCTGAAATGCTGTACTTTTCAATTCAAATATTAGGTAGATATAAAAAGTTACGTTTATTTATATTTGTTAAATTTAGTGGACGATTTAGAAATGTTGATGAGTATATGACAACTACGAACGTACACATTTAACCTAATTCATATGACAACCAACTCCCAAGACATTCTGATCTTCTGTCAAATGCATATGTTTATTGCACGAACCCAAGTGCAAACTATTGTCATATGGTGGGCGTGCGTTCTCATGTGCTGCACCCTGTCTGTGGAATGCACTGACATTGGAAATACGACAAAAACCAACAAATAACGCGAAGAATTTTGAGATATATCTATTTTACAGAGCATTCTAACTCTCTGCGGTGGCTCTGAACTCTATCGTAGTGAAAAATGGTGCTTTGTAAATTGATTGATTGATTGATTGATTGATTGATTGATTGATTGATTGATTGATTGATTGATTGATTGATTGATTGATTTATTTATTGATTTATTGATCGATCGATCCATCGACCGATCGATCGATTGATTGATTGATTGGTTGATTGATTGATTGATTGATTGATCGATTGATCGATTGATCGATTGATCGATTGATTGATTGATTGATTGATTGATTGATTGATTGATTGATTGATTGATTGATTGATTGATTGATTGATTGATTGATTGATTGATTGATTGATTGATTGATTGATTGATTGATTGATTGATTGATTGATTGATTGATTGATTGATTGATTGATTGATTGATTGATTGATTGATTGATTGATTGATTGATTGATTGATTGATTGATTGATTGATTGATTGATTGATTGATTGATTGATTGATTGATTGATTGATTGATTGATTGATTGATTGATTGATTGATTGATTGATTGATCGATCGATCGATCGATCGATCGATCGATCGATCGATCGATCGATCGATCGATTGATTGAAAGTGAACATGTCTTAAGAAAATAAATGTTGAATGAGTGAGGGAGCGAGCGAGGAGCGAGCGAGCGAGCGAGCGAGTGAGGAGTGAGCGAGCGAGTGAGTGAGTGAGTGAGTGAGTGAGTGAGTGAGTGAGTGAGTGAGTGAGTGAGTGAGTGAGTGAGTGGGTTTGGGCGAGCGAGCGAGCGGGCGAGCGAGTGAGTGAGTGAGTGAGTGAGTGAGTGAGTGAGTGAGTGAGTGAGTGAGTGAGTGAGTGAGTGAGTGGGTGAGTCGGTCAATCTTTGAGAGAAAGGATTGATAATGGAATAGCTATGGGTAAACCTTCCTCTCACATTTTCTTCCTTTTTCTCTCTTTTCAGTAACAAGCTACACTCTATGGATGGCTGATGGTTTCACGTTTTGGACCAAACTAGTAATGATGTGTCGTTCACTATTTCTACTCATTACGCTATTCTTTTATCTTAGTCTATCAGGTTTGAAAGGACTCAGACGCGTCAGATCAGCTAGTGACCTGGATAAGTTGTCTTAGAGTATAAAATATTAGCTCAATTTTGATAAAGTGAAAGGCAGTTTTTGGACAGATTTTTTTGTATGAAATTAAACTTACCCTTTGTATGTGAAATGAATATTTTATATGTATATAGATATCAAGTGATTGTGTATGCCTATACAGTTACTATGACAACCTATGTTGTTTTGACCTCTGATCTTATAACACAGCCGGGATGTTTACTTAAAAACATGATTGAATTTATTTTTGCGCTGTATTTCGCGAGAAAAAAGGTTCCAATGTTTGGTGTGATTCATTATTGAAAGCATATTGATACATATCACTGTTCTTGTAATACATTTTGGATAAATCTTCATTATGTCTAGTATGCTTCTTTTGAAAACGAAAAAAAATAGATGTAATAAATTTATAACAAAGGAACAATTTCGTCAGTGCGCATGCGTCAGTACAACTCTGAAATTGCAAAAAAAATAGCATACTTTCGACATTAATGCAGTAGACAATTAATATGCAGTCATCGACAGTGTAAATTTAGGGGAAACCCAGCTGTCTGAAGTGCGACATTAGATACCATATGATAATGCAATTAATGGTGGCCAATATAAATGACCACATTACGTCATAATCTTCGCCTGTTATTAGGCCGTAGTTGTTTTGTTGCTGTGGTAACGTGTTAATTCATAATATAGTGTGACATTTTTACTGACGGATGACGTCTAACAAATCCGTATGCCAAATCTGTATTAATGAATGAGCCTTGCTGACATTGAAATTTTACGCATGCGCAACAAACGACAATGTCCCTTTATAAAAGTTTAAAACTTTGATTTCCAGTTCTTAACTTTGAAATGTATATTTCATTTATATGTGGTATGTAGATACACGATATTTCACCGAACACGTTTACTTATTCCAAAAGCACTATTTGACCTTTGACTTCTTACACACTATGACCTTTGACCTCATCATCACTACTCAAATAAGTTGAGGGTAATCTCACCACCGAGGTCAATCTTTGAGAAAATATAACAATTATGACTATTTGAGAGAAAAAAATTAACACAGTAATCGTAAAAAGTAAGTAAGTTTCCTGTCGCCGTTTAACGAAACTTGTCTATCTATCATGATTTCATAAGATTACGTTGGCATCGTAATTTGTTACGGCTAAGTGTATAGAATATGTCATATTCTGGTGAGCCAAGGGCCATTACGCAGTCATTTTCAAAAGAAGTGTCTCAAGAGGGCGTCCCATGTCAGAATCAACACACTGTGACTAAAACAAATATGTGACGTAAAATAATGACGTTATCTGAAATAATTTGGTATGCCATTAACTGAAAGAGATCGAATGCACCAACATTTGAAATTGGTAACTGAACAGTATTGTCTGTGGCTTAAGTTTTACACCATTGTGTATTTTTGATCACTTGAATATGTCGTACAGTATGGTTACTAAATAACACTTTATTTTGTCATAAATTCGCTATTTCGCCCAAAGTAAAATCTGTCATATTTGTGCACATCAGCACGTTTTTTGCTTATTTGCCTCTTCAAATGTTATGTTATCCCCAGTCAAAGGGCAGGGTAAATTCAAATTAGTGTGTTTTTGCTTTCATTTTGAGTATTAGCATTTACTAATGGATATACAAATGTACTTCACTTCCCGTGTAAACCATGAAGTATTATGCGTAACGTTAATTGCCAACAATCTGGAGAGAGCGGATCGAAATGCTTCATCCAACCATGACAAAAAAAATAAACAGAATTTACAAAACATTAGACTTGTAAGTAGTTTAGAGTAAACACGTTCATATATTTGTTTTCTTAGGTTTTTAGACTATAAACTATTTTAAACTACTACAGGTGTTGTGTACTCATTTTACCTCAGACTGTAATTTCAAAATACACTTTGTAAACTGAATTCCGTCACAATTTACTGTTTAAAAAGTAAAGGAAGTGCCGTGTCTAATTTAATAAATACAAACTTAAAGCTTTGACACAGTGTGTTTTTGTATGTTAGCACAATATATAACACGTCACACACACACGCACACAGGCGCGCGCGCACACACTACACGCGCGCGAGCAGAATGCTAAAGTGGCCATATATGGATAAGGATTTGGCATTAACTTTTGATTTTTCATTTATAAAACAATTTTATCATGGCTTCCTACTTGAAGAATAAATGTGAAACAACATATGCCAAGTCTTTGTAACTCAATAATTTACAAAAGATTAATAAATGTGTAAAATGTTTGTTATTGTATGTACAATAACAAACTTTTTTACATATAATGTTCTATGCTTTTTGCAATGAATTGAGTTTCAAAGACAGACTTTGTCAATGTTGTTTGAGCATTATTTCATATTAAAAATCCAAACTAAATACCCTAATCCTCATCCTTATGGCCACTAAGAAATCGTTGAAGTGTAAGGCTTGGCTCCAATCAATGCTTTCAGAAATATGGAACAGACGGGACTGTTTATTTTTTTGACATTTTATTAGCAAACAAGCGCCAAATGTGTCTGTAGGATAAAAACAACTTGCTTCAATTATGCGTCAGACCGCTGACCAATCCTACCCCACCCCCTTCTAAACTTAATTGCCCAACATTGAAAATTGTTTAAGACTACACAATCAATTTCAAATCAGTATTATACTAGTCTAGTGCTATGAATACAAAGCCAGTAAGTAGGGAGGAAAAATAGCTCTTTCATCAGACGCTTTAATGTGCTATGCATTTACTAGGGTGACATTTCTTTCATTTTTCAATTAGAAATTTGTTATAGAAATATTTAGGGATACAGAAAGATTCAATTAAAAGTAAATTCATTTTTGTAGGACGAGAACTAAAATAGTTTAACCCCTTCCCACAAAAAAGAAAGACAAATAGAGAAGGAGGAATGTGCTGTTTTATCCTACATTGAATTATTCATCTCGCCCCCTAAGTCGATATTTATAAATTAAACAAAGCAACTAAAATGTCGAAAATCTAGGTGCAAATTTACCTTTCTGTTCAAAAATTAAAAAAATAGAGTAAGCCAACATGACATGTAGTAAATGCTTGCAAATAATGTGTTATCTTTGAATAAAACGCACACCTTATTGGCTACATGAATATTAAAACTACGCTCCTCTATAAAACATATCTACATTGTCATCAACAGTACAGATGAAGTCAGCTATGGAAGAGAAAATATGACATTAACTTTGTATCGAATTATATTTATATTGAACATTTCAATGGACAATTCATTTGTCTGTCTGTCTGTCTGTCTGTCTGTCTGTCGCCGTTCTCCGTATGTATGTCTGCATATATGTATGTATATATATGTATGTATGTATGTATGTATGTATGTATGTATGTATGTATGTATGTATTTTCATTATGACTACAAAAACAGATTCATTCATGGTAGCTAGCGGTATGCAAATTAAACATCGCAAATGTGGGATATTGCATGGTCAGCGAACTGGAAAGAACTGGAAAAAGAATGAAAAGACGGGAGATACACAAGTATCAATTCAAAATGCCCGTATACCAATGTATGAGCGCGAACAAGCGTATACATATCTCGGCTACCAAATGAATATTGAAAACTCTTGCAACAATGAACAAGTTAATATACTTATATCGGAATTTAAAGAAACCATGACAAAGATAGACGCATCCATGTTACCAACTTCTGCAAAACTTTCGGATGTCAACGTAATGTGCATGTCAAAGCTGAATTTTTACTATCCAAATCTAATCTTCACAGAGAAGAACCTAATGAAAATTGAAAATGAAATCGTCGGACATGTCAATTGCAATTGTAAGGCATTGGTTCAACTTGAACTCGTCTTCTACAAGGTCATTCTTTTTCACTCCAAAATCTGCAGGAGGATTAGGGGTAATCAGTCCTCGCGTTATGTATTATGCGAAACGCCTTTCATTTTATTTGTCTGTTTTGAATAACGACGATCCAAATGTACGACAGGCAGCACGATATTCACTCAAGTTACATATGGAGAAACGGAAAGCTATACCTGTACACGACGAGGATTGTCCGAATTTTGCAGGATATGTTATCAACAATACCGGTAACATAGCAAAGCAGTCTAAAGTTAACTGGCCAAAGTCAATTTGGGTAAATCTGCATGAAATGTGCAAGCGTCAGCACATCTCCTTGATTAGAGGAGACGATAAATACCTCTACGAAATGGCAGTAGACGAGGAAGTGTCAATAACCTTCGATTCCTCAGACAAATTCTACACAACATTTAAGCAGCAGCTGCTGCAGCAATATCAATCCGAGTTTAAGGCGAAATCTTCACAGGGAAGAGTGACTCGAGAGGCAGGGAAAGTAAACCATGGTGTATCGTCCACTTACCTCAACAATCACAAGATTGACGATAATCTGAGATCATTTGTCACGAGAGGTCGTTTGCAGCTCCTGCAGTGCGAAAGTCTCATGACCCTGTACTATCCAGAGTCGTACACTAAATCATGTAAAATATGTAATCATCCCACTGAAACAGTATCACACATTTTGAATGGTTGTACGAAATTCCAGAAACTATACCAACAAAGACACAATAGAATGGTTGATTTAATCTTCGGTAAAATCGCGAACAGTAATCCTGGCAAGGAGACATTTAAAGACAC
>NC_135565.1:4861641-4884141 GCF_964340395.1 Glandiceps talaboti
TCTTGTTGTTTCTGCGTGGTTGTATCAAACAGAAAAGCTGTATGGTATTGTGAAAATCACTGTCAGATGGACCGGTTGTTGTACTGACCGGTACTAACCATAGATACTCAGCGTTTGTCAATTACCATTGTAGCAGATCATCGCCGTGCTTGGAGTCGAATTATCCGCCATTAGCAAATAGAATATTAAGAAAATGAAAAGAAAATCTAAAATAAACGCATGGATAGATAGATAGATAGATAGATAGATAGATAGATAGATAGATAGATAGATAGATAGATAGATAGATAGATAGATAGATAGATAGATAGATAGATAGATAGATAGATAGATAGATAGATAGATAGATAGATAGATAGATAGATAGATAGATAGATAGATAGATAGATAGATAGACAGACAGACAGACAGACAGACAGACAGACAGACAGACAGACAGACAGACAGACAGACAGACAGACAGACAGACAGACAGACAGACAGACAGACAGACAGACAGACAGACAGACAGACAGACAGACAGACGGACGGACGGACGGACGGACGGACGGACAGACAGACAGACGGACACATACATACATACGTGCGTACATACATACACACACATACATACATACATACATACATACATACATACATACATACATACTTAAAACTATATATTAAGAGATGTAAAAATAAATGAATAAATAAATACGTCAATAAATAAACAAGCAATACACAAACAAACAAACAAACATACAAACAAACAAACAAACAGATAAATAAATAAATAAACAATGAGTAAAGAAAAAATAAAAGTAAGTAAATAAATAATTAGTTTATTAAACATCACTGCAAGTCGGACCCTTCATATACTATACGTGCACAGTGGTGACTTTGATTATTCAGTATCGCCAATAAATTTATTGTACACTTTGGAAGCGTTTATAGAACATGCAACTGTAACCAATTTCCTGTTGCCCAGCTATGAACAAGTACCAGTTGCATATAATAATTTATATTGGGGCCTGAGGTGTCACCGTTGGTTTTGTTTGGGATGCAAGTGTTAAGTGTACAATTATGAAGAAACAACAACCACACAAAGTCTGAGTTTGCAATGTTCACATCTATATTTACAATCGGCACAAGAGATACGAATACATACAAAAAATACTCAATACATACAATTACATACATCAAACATCTAATAAATACAATAAGTGTCATCAATTAATTGTAATCCAACTGGACAGTATGCTTTGATGGATTAATGACTCATGCCAAGTATATAAATAGTTCAATATTCAATTACTTCAAATACAATATTGAACTGACATCTACTTAAATTAATTTCCAATGAATTCTGAGTCTCGTCGAGGTAGGATACCGGCTTGTCAAAATCTCAATTTAGAATGCAACGCTTCAATGAAATACTTAGTAGTTGTAGGAAACTCGGAATATTCCCACGTAACACTATAAATTCAATCTAGATTCTATTATTGTTCTAAAGTCTTCATTCACCAATCAAGGTACTCAAAATCAGAGGTTAAGTATCAATGTATCCTAATAATTTAGAGTCAATAACTTGTATGATTCAACTCAGAAATCTGGAATTACAAAAACAATAAAGTTAATCAATTATTCAATGGAGTTAATGTATTCAATGACAGTATAATTAATTCATCATTCAGATCAACTGTGTCAGGAATCAAATACAAACTAATTAATTATACAATGGAATTAATGTATTCAATGACAGTATAATTAATTCATCGTTCAGATCAACTGTGTCAGGAATCAAATACAAACTAATCAATTATTCAATGGAGTTAATGTGTTCAGTGACAGTATAATTAATTCATCGTTCAGATCAACTGTGTCAGGAATCAAATACAAACTAATTAATTATACAATGGAATTAATGTATTCAATGACAGTATAATTAATTCATAGTTCAGATCAGCTGTAGGAAGAATCAAATACAGACTAATAATTCATTCAATGGACAGTGACAATATCATTAGATTTACAGGCAAAATAAATAATTTACTGAACACTGTGCACTCCACACGCGTAGAAATACATGTACTTGCAGACGAGTAGCTCTCTGTACCATTCAACTTCATAATTCAGCTCAGTAGTTGCAGCAACGCGTCCTTTCTTCTCAGCTCCAATTCTACTGACATTCTTTTCTTCGTCCTCGGCTCTCAGGCACACTTTAATTCTTCTACAGACCAGGGTCCACTGACACTAACACTGCTTTCGTAGTACTGAGGCATAAATAGAAACGTCCAAAACACAGGCAAATAAGTGAGTTACTGAACACTGTTCACGCTCAACATACATAGAAACACGTGTTACTTGCCGACGAATGGTCCTCAGCTTACAACTTCATACACTTTGCTGTCCGTCTTCTTTCAGCATAGTTGAGTAAGGCAGCCGTCAAGTTGCCCTCTGAAATTGACTTCAGCTCAGTACTTCAGCAACGTGCCTTTCTTCTCCTTCCCTTCAGCCTCAGTTCTCTCTCCGTCTTTCTCTAACTTCTCTATCTCCTACCATTCTCCGTGTCTCCTCCGCTTCATGCGTGCTTCCACCAAGTTCGAGCTACAAGTTACCACTGACCACCAAGTTCGAGCTACAAGTTACCACTGACCCCTGTTAAAGGTCAAGTCCCAGGGTTCCTTAGTTAGGTCGGCTAATAGCGCCCTCATGATAGAGCTGCAAATACTTTTGTTTATATCATCTGGTTACACACTCCCCTGCTTCGGGAAAGGTCGTCCCGACCTTCACCAACCAATTTTACCATTCTTAAAGATACTCTTCAGGTTATCATCTTAGTTGTCTCCAACCAAGTGCTGGGTATGGTCCATTCTGCTGTCTCTCCCACAGAGGTTGACAAATAGATCGCACCAATTTCCACATAACCATTCTAATCTTTACCTGCAGCTAGTTTCCTTTTCAAGTTGGACAATCTCTCTCCTTGTCCCACTATCAAGTTCTCCAATTCTGCAAATATAGTCTTCAGGTCTTTTACCATTTCATTCTCACCATCCTTTTGACATATCTGTGCATAAGTCAGTCTGTCAGGTGGTCGTCTTATTCTAGTAGATCTCCTGGGTAGAGTTCTCTCATCAGATTCGTTTCCTGATTCCATTATTTCTACACCTTGAGATTCTTCTCTTACACTCATTCCATCTGTTGTAGTCACATCCATTTCTGGTGTATCTCTCTGTTGGGCTTCAATTTCTGATTCTTCCATCTTAGAACTTACAGTTCTTGGTATGAATTCTGGTGCATCAGCTGACATGTCACTAGTGCTGTCTTTAGTAGGTGATTCAATACTCTGACCACTTTCTAAGGTTGAATCAGTGACTTCTGTTCTGACGTTCTGCATTTCTCTCTCTGTTTCTGATCTTTCTTCTTCAGCATGACTTCTTCCAATAGTCTCTACAGATATTGAAGATGGAATAGATACTGCACTTTCCTTACCATGCTCCATACCTGTAGTTTTCTGTCTTCTAGTTTCATCTCGTCTCTTTGATGTAGATGTAATTATAATTGGAAAATCCAGTATAACATCATCCTCATCTGTTTCTTCCTCTTCACATTTCTCCTCAACTCTTGCCTGGCTCCTTGTCTTTCTTGTACTAGAAACAATTTCTGCTTTCTCTCTTGGTAGTTTCAATGGTCGTTCTGAGTATGGAATTGGTAGTGAACTGCAGGGTAACAATAAATTCCTATGCAGAGTTTTCTCTCTCCCATCAGGTCCTTCAGACTTGACTACATAGACAGGTATGTCTGGGTGGATTCTCCTAACCACTCTGTACTGCTGTGACTCCCATCTGTCTGCAATTTTGTGTTTCCCTCTAAGGTTCACATTCTTTACCAGAACAATATCTCCAGGCTCAAGTACTGCTTCTGTCACATTCTTGTCATATCTCTTCTTGTTTTTGTCTGCTGTCTTTCTTGCATTCTTGGTCGCCAACTCATATGATACTTTCAGTCGATTCCGCATCTCCTCAATGTACTTGTCATATCCTCCCCCCGGTGAGTCCTCTGGCTGCAAGCCCATGTACACATCAATGGGTAATCTGGGATGTCGCCCGTACATCAGATAATATGGAGCAAAGCCAGTGCTATCATTGCGGGTGCAATTGTAGGCATGTACCAATGGTGCCACATACTTCCTCCACTTAACCTTCTGTTCCTTAGACAACGTACCTAGCATATCAATCAGTGTGCGATTGAACCTCTCACATTGCCCGTTACCCTGGGGATGATAAGGTGTGGTTCGCGTCTTCTGTATTCCGGTGAATTCACAGAGCTGCTTTATCACTTTGGATTCAAAATCTCTGCCTTGGTCAGAGTGCAGTCTCTTGGGAAACCCATAGTGTACCAGGAAGTGTTTATACAAGTGCTCTGCTGTGGGTTTGGCTTTCTGGTTGGTTGTAGGGATTGCAACAGCATATCGAGTGAAGTGGTCTGTAATAACCAGGATGTTTCCAACACCTCCCTTACCATCTTCAATAGTCAAGTAGTCAATACATACTAGCTCCATGGGTTGTGTTGTCTGAACATTTACCAATGGGGCAGTTCTTTGCAGAGTAGTCTGGAGCTTTCGTCGAGTACATCGTTCACATGTCTTTATCTTCTGTTCTACATCTTTGGACATAAATGGCCAATAGAACCGATTACGTAGCAGTTCCAGGGTCCGTTCTTGTCCCAAGTGACCAACGTCATCATGGACTCCTTCAAGCGCAGTTCCCCGAAACTTGCTTGGTAACACCAGTTGATACAACCATTGTCCATTATGTCCCATTCTCTTCCGATACAGTACCCCTTGACGAAAACATAACTTATTCCATTCCTTCAGTCCACTAATCACTTCAATTGGCTCTTTCGATTTCTCTGTTTTAGTTGGTAACTTCTTCTGTTCTTTATACTGGTACAGACGTCCTATCACTGGGTCTGCTCTCTGCCATTTCTCCCATTCCTGCATAGTTACAGCTGGCAATGCCTGTGTTCCTAGCATAGATGGAGGTTCATTCAATGACGGTGGAATTGCTGCGCTGGAACATCCAATTGCATCTATCCAACCATTTCGATTTGTCTGTTGAGTCTGACACACAGCTGTTACCACTTCTGCTGGTACAGAAATCAGTTTGTCCTTATCTTCTCGCATTTTGGTAGACGTCATTTCATTCTCAGTCACTTCTGATGTTGTCTTCTGGTGTTGTCTGGACAGACCATCAGCATCATTGTTCTGAGTTCCTGGTCGGTACATCAGTCTGAAGTCATAGGTGGCCAATGCTGCTACCCAACGGTGACCTGTAGCATCTAGTTTTGCAGACGTGTTGACATAGGTTAACGGATTATTATCCGTCACCACTGTAAACTTATTGCCATAAAGGTAGTCATGGAACTTTTCGGTGACTGCCCATTTCAATGCTAGAAATTCTAGTTTGTGAGCCGGATAATTCTTCTCACTTCTTGACAGACCACGACTTGCATACATAATGACTCGCTTCTCCTTTCCTTCTCCTTGGTACAGTACAGCACCTAAACCTGAGAAACTTGCATCAATGTGAAGTTCAAACGGCTTACTATAGTCTGCATATGCCAATACAGGAGGGCTGGTCAAGTGTCCAATCACACTGTCAAATGCCTTCTGATGTATTTCTGTCCATTTGAATTCAGGAGCTGCAGTTTTACTCTGTCTAGACTTCCCTCGTCTCTTATACTTGGTTTGTAATCCAATGGTGAGGTCATTCAATGGTTTCACAATGTTGGAATACCCTTTGACGAATCGCCGGTAGTACCCTGCAAAACCTAAGAAACTCTTTACTTCTTTGGCATTGGTCGGCACTTTCCACTCCTTCAATGCTCTGATTTTGTCTGGATCGGTTTCTATTCCATGTTCCGAGACGACATGTCCCAAGTACTTCACTCTCTGTCTGAACAGTTGACACTTCTTAGCTTTCAGCTTTAGTCCGTTCTCTGCTAGTCTATCTAATACCATGGCTAGTCGTTCTTTGTGTTCTTCAAATGTCTTAGAAAAGATTATGATATCGTCCAGATACACCAAGCAGATGTTCAAATGCAAATCATTCAAACACTTCTCCATACACCGTTGAAATGTGGCTGGACTTCCTGTCAAACCCATTGGCATTGTGGTACATTCCCAGAATCCCATAGGTGTCACAAAAGCTGTCTTTTCAATGTCCTCTTCAGCCATTTCTATTTGCCAATAGCCAGATTTCAAATCCAACGAGGTGAACCACTTGGCATTACTTAAGGCATCAAGGCTTTCATCTATTCTTGGGAGAGCGTAGGAATCTCGGATAGTACGCAAGTTAATCTTGCGATAGTCGATACACAGCCTAGTGCTTCCATCTTTCTTAGTAACAATGACAATTGGAGCTGCCCATGGGCTGTGTGACTCACGAATGACACCACTCTCCTTCATCACATTCAATACTTGTCGTACCTCTTCATACATGGCTGGTGGGATTCGTCGAAAGCGTTCCTTGATGGGTTCACTATTTGTCAGTCTGATTCGGTGTTTCTCAATCGTACATCGTCCAAGATCATATTCATGCATGGAGATTGCAGCTTTTTTTGTAAGTAGCAATTCCCGTACTTGTTCCAACTGTTCATCATCAACTGGGGATCCTGACATATCAAACTCTACTCCTTCTCCTAGAGAGATCTTCCTGCCATCTTCTGTCTCTGTGTTCTTTGTTTTAACATCGTTCTCCAATGATCTTTCCCTCATAGCAAATTCACAAGGATGTTCATCTGGCTTTCCCAACCATGTTACAGAATGAGCACTAGCAACAATTTCTCCTGGGCGGATAGTCACTGGATGCACTGATGTATTCTGGATACAGACAGGCACTTTAGATTTCTCTCTTTGACACTTGAGAACTGTTACAGCAGGATTGGTACTAATTTGTCCTCTAGCTCGATTACTAGGTTCCACTGACACCACATATTGGTCTCCCCTTGGACCTTTCTTAGCACGGCCCCAAATAGTGGTGGCATGTCCTGGGTCTAGTTTCACTGGATGACGTAACAATGCTTTCACATCTCCAAGGTTACCTTTAGGACCAACAAACCTGTCTCTATCGTTTAACTTCTTAAATACTCCTTGACCAATCGCTGATATTCTCATGTTCCTTCCCTCTCTGCTTTTTCTAGTGTTGAACCAACTTCTAGGAAATAGTTCTAACATATTTGTTCCAATCAGTATTGGCACCTGCACATTATACTCATTGTTTGGAACCACTAATGCTGGAATTGTATATCCACTGTCGTCACCAAATACCTTGACTGGAAAAGACATCGTTGCTTCTACAATACCAATAAACTGAATAGGAAGATCGTTAGCTCCTTTGATCACCAGTGTATCTTCAACCTCATATATAGGTAAATCAGATAAATGCTGATCATAAAAGTCTTTACTAATGGTTGTGACTTGTGACCCAGTGTCAATGAGACATGAACTTTCCACACCATCAATAAATACTCTTCCTTCCATTGCACCACCAATCAACCCAACTTTCTTCGACGGGACCTGAAGTGGCTTCCTACCAACTCTCCTCTGATGAATCCTATTCATATTCAAATGTGTTGAATTCTTATCCTCACTCAGTCCACCATTCTTGGAATGCAATTCACCATTACTGTGTCTGTGTGATGACCTAGTTTCTCTCTTTGGTTCTCTACAGTGTTTTGCCATATGTCCCTCCTTTCCACAATTGTAGCAAAGGAATGGTTCTTTATGCACAGGTTTCACTATTACTTTAGGGTGTGACACATTCTGCCTATCATGCTCCAATTTCTGTACTCGTTCATTTGTTCTCTTCAGTTCATCTTTCAGAGAATTCATCAAGTCTGTTTGAGCTTTGATTGTCTCTGAAAGTCCCTGCATCCCTTCAGCTGTCAGTGTCATCATTTTCATAGTTTGAGAGAGTTGACTCTCTTCATTACCATGAATGTTCGTTTCTTCTGTGGTTTTAACTTGCTGGGTCCTTCCAGTTGAAGTTTTCTTCACCTTTGAGTCATCCATTCTCTCCTTTCCCATTCTCTCCTTCCCTTCCTGTTCTACCTTCCTAGCTAGTTGAAGTAGCTGTTCAAAGCTGGTGCTGTGTCTCATTTCTGATCGAAGAACATCATGTACCCGATCATCCTTCAATCCCCGCCAAAACACTGTCTTTAAAGTCTCTCCTATAGCATTCAGATGGATACCACCTCGCCTTTCAACTGTGAAGATCTCTGCTTCAAGTCGATTACCATACTGTGATACACTTTCTCCTTCTCTCTGTCTGTTGTTACTGTAAAATTTCTCCAATAACATTGCACCAGTTTCAACTTCACCAAAACTTATTTCTAGTTTATGAAGAATCTGTTCCAGTGTAGCTTCTGGGTGCATGTTCATCACCATTTTAGCTGCTGAACCACGCAGTGACTTCCTAACAGCTTGTCGGATTACTCTGAAACTATGAGTAGAATCTTCATATAGACATTCCACTTCATATTTCCACATTTCAAAGTCCACATCAGTTTTTCGATCATTATCACCAGAGAAGTTTGATAATCTGGGAGGTTGATACAATGCCATTGGTGTTGGCTCCACACTGTCATCCTCGAAATTAAATCGGCGACGTACACTTTGCGGTGTTCTCGCTTGTTCACCAGGTGGACCACCTCTGTAACTGGTTTCAGGTAACCCTCGTTCCAGTTCACGTTTTACTGTAGCAGCTTCCTCTTTCAATCTATTCCTTCTTTCCAGCAACTCTTTCATTCGGGCCATCTCAGACTCCCCTTGTTTAATCGACTGTTCCAATTCATCTATCTCACTGGTACCACCTCCTACATTCTCCCCACGGACTCTGGAATGTACATCAGACAGCCACGTGGGTGTTCTATCAATTGGAGTACGCAGCATGGTATGACCACGACCCCTTCCAATTCCACTCTTGTAACCACCAGAATCTGTCACAGTCTTAGCGTCACCATAAGCAGTTAATGTAGTTCCAGTGTGATCAAGGTCAACCCATTTATCAAGTCCACCAGGTTCAACCATAACTTCTGGTTCTCCACCTTCTGCCATCTTTTACCAACTAAGAGGTCAAACGTGTATATTCTTTGAAACAAAGCTAGATAGATATGGAATCAGTTTGAGAACAGAAGAGGGAATAAATAGGAAACTATTATGCAATTTAACAAGGGAAAAATCCTAACAGTATCTCAGTATCTTAATGCAAAAGAATACTCTGATGCATTAATGCAAATCAGCAGTGACAATAACCTTAACAGTATCTTAATGCAAGGATTTGCAAGTGTGACCAGACTAGTCACTTCAAAAGGTTCAATCTCGTTCACAAAATCTAATATGGTGTTCGCTTCCTCGAACTGTACACTTTCTATACTCTTTCTATACTTGTATCCAACCAACACAATTTTCCCTTGTTCACCACCACCCTGGCCCCACGTTGGGCGCCAAATATGTAACCAATTTCCTGTTGCCCAGCTATGAACAAGTACCAGTTGCATATAATAATTTATATTGGGGCCTGAGGTGTCACCGTTGGTTTTGTTTGGGATGCAAGTGTTAAGTGTACAATTATGAAGAAACAACAACCACACAAAGTCTGAGTTTGCAATGTTCACATCTATATTTACAATCGGCACAAGAGATACGAATACATACAAAAAATACTCAATACATACAATTACATACATCAAACATCTAATAAATACAATAAGTGTCATCAATTAATTGTAATCCAACTGGACAGTATGCTTTGATGGATTAATGACTCATGCCAAGTATATAAATAGTTCAATATTCAATTACTTCAAATACAATATTGAACTGACATCTACTTAAATTAATTTCCAATGAATTCTGAGTCTCGTCGAGGTAGGATACCGGCTTGTCAAAATCTCAATTTAGAATGCAACGCTTCAATGAAATACTTAGTAGTTGTAGGAAACTCGGAATATTCCCACGTAACACTATAAATTCAATCTAGATTCTATTATTGTTCTAAAGTCTTCATTCACCAATCAAGGTACTCAAAATCAGAGGTTAAGTATCAATGTATCCTAATAATTTAGAGTCAATAACTTGTATGATTCAACTCAGAAATCTGGAATTACAAAAACAATAAAGTTAATCAATTATTCAATGGAGTTAATGTATTCAATGACAGTATAATTAATTCATCATTCAGATCAACTGTGTCAGGAATCAAATACAAACTAATTAATTATACAATGGAATTAATGTATTCAATGACAGTATAATTAATTCATCGTTCAGATCAACTGTGTCAGGAATCAAATACAAACTAATCAATTATTCAATGGAGTTAATGTGTTCAGTGACAGTATAATTAATTCATCGTTCAGATCAACTGTGTCAGGAATCAAATACAAACTAATTAATTATACAATGGAATTAATGTATTCAATGACAGTATAATTAATTCATAGTTCAGATCAGCTGTAGGAAGAATCAAATACAGACTAATAATTCATTCAATGGACAGTGACAATATCATTAGATTTACAGGCAAAATAAATAATTTACTGAACACTGTGCACTCCACACGCGTAGAAATACATGTACTTGCAGACGAGTAGCTCTCTGTACCATTCAACTTCATAATTCAGCTCAGTAGTTGCAGCAACGCGTCCTTTCTTCTCAGCTCCAATTCTACTGACATTCTTTTCTTCGTCCTCGGCTCTCAGGCACACTTTAATTCTTCTACAGACCAGGGTCCACTGACACTAACACTGCTTTCGTAGTACTGAGGCATAAATAGAAACGTCCAAAACACAGGCAAATAAGTGAGTTACTGAACACTGTTCACGCTCAACATACATAGAAACACGTGTTACTTGCCGACGAATGGTCCTCAGCTTACAACTTCATACACTTTGCTGTCCGTCTTCTTTCAGCATAGTTGAGTAAGGCAGCCGTCAAGTTGCCCTCTGAAATTGACTTCAGCTCAGTACTTCAGCAACGTGCCTTTCTTCTCCTTCCCTTCAGCCTCAGTTCTCTCTCCGTCTTTCTCTAACTTCTCTATCTCCTACCATTCTCCGTGTCTCCTCCGCTTCATGCGTGCTTCCACCAAGTTCGAGCTACAAGTTACCACTGACCACCAAGTTCGAGCTACAAGTTACCACTGACCCCTGTTAAAGGTCAAGTCCCAGGGTTCCTTAGTTAGGTCGGCTAATAGCGCCCTCATGATAGAGCTGCAAATACTTTTGTTTATATCATCTGGTTACACAACCATTATATTAACTTTAATAACTTTATTAAGTAATTTTTAGTGAATCTGCCATGATCCTAAAATGCGGAAATATCATAATACGTTTCCTCTACAGAGATAACAGCATTTCAACTGGTCAGAGCAGAATCCAAGGTCACCTTCGGACACGTTATATTGATATCGTGTGAAAGGTAACTGTAGGGGATACATGAATGACCTTGGCCTGAAATGAATGCATACATTCTTTACACTAATTCAGTTCCAGCGTTTTTCATACAGCAGTAAAGAACGTAGTTTAAACTTGTACTTGTAATACTTACAGTGTCAGATAATAAGTAACGTATTCAACATATTGTTCTGATGATAGACGATAACGATAAATAAGGAACACTCAAACATGAACAATGGCCAGCAGGTAAAAATGGGTCAAAAAGGCCGACACCCTTTCACGACTTACAAAATGTTGGAGAGGATATTGGATATCTAGCATGAACGAACGCTTCAGGAGGGAGGGAGGGAGGGAGAGAGAGAGAGAGAGAGAGAGAGAGAGAGAGAGAGAGAGAGAGAGAGAGAGAGAGAGGGAGAGAGAGAGAGAGAGAGAGAGATAATATATTAAAATGAAATAAAAAATCTACATACCCGATCAACCTATTTTAAAATTGAATGTAATTGCAACCACACAATTTTTTTACGCCTAAGTGATCTCTCTCTCCCTCTCTCCCTCCCTCCCTCCCTCCCTCCCTCCCCCTCTCTCTCTCTCTCTCTCTCTCTCTCTCTCTCTCTCTCTCTCTCTCTCTCTCTCTCTCTCTCCCTCCCTCTGTCTCTCTCTCTCAGTCTCTCTCTCTCTCTCTCATTCTCTCTCTCTCGCTCTCTCTCTCTCTCTCTCTCTCTCTCTCTCTCTCTCTCTCTCTCATTCTCTGTCTCTGACTCTCTGTCTCCCTCTCTCTCTCTCTCCATTCATGTTCATTACTTAAAACGCGTTCCATGGTTTGAGTACTCAAATGTCACGTGAATAACATTGTAAATAGGTAGTCAAAGCAACACACCCATTAAATACAATGTCCTTGGGCCTGATCCGCGGCAATTGTTCGCCTCTCTTGTTCAGTTTACTTAGTTCGTTCCTTTTCAAGACCCGGGTACCTTTTGTTCGCTTTCAACGCATTACTTGATCTCTTTCAATTTTGACGACCAGTGAATAGACCGCCCTTTTTATTGTAAACCCATTATTATTGTACGTTAACTGTAGGAGCTCCCTTCCTTGTCAACCCCGGCTATGCCATGGCCGGTGATCCGAAAAGAACATGAGGGTTTTAGCCCGTCGTCCTTTAAGCATTGCATTTCCCCCTTCAACATTTAATAGTTAACCCTCAAATTTAAATTGTACTGTTCCCACACACTTAGGTTGAAATGGTAGTGGAGTTTACTATGTTATAAGATTTTGGGTCCTGTCAGTCAGCTTGTGAACTTTGAACAAGGCTTAAATGCGCACGCGCGACTACTTGTTTGACCTGTCCTTCAGGACTCTGATGTCGTAAAGAATTTGGGTAGAGCAACGGGACACACTGTAGCTCAACACTACCCAAAAATCACACATATTGTCAGTCGAAAGAGAGCTTTTACCTACTCTGCTGACATAAGGTCGCCAGTAGGACAGTCGTTGAGGTCACAACAACGCAACTTATATATATGGTCGGCAGAAAAGGGGATTCCCCTAGTCGCGGCGAATGTTTGAAGTACCAAACATGTTCCTTCAGAGGTACTGTCCCACGGACACGACACAGGTAGGTCAAGACGACTGTGCATGTACAGACAAACAATGTGTTACCCACGAGTGTAACGTTGCACTTGTCAAACTCTAGATCAAGTCATGTAAAATCCTATGGGAATATGTATTTTTGTGGTCGGATCCCAGCCTTGACAACACAGTATTTATTTTTGGTGTACAGTTAAACTGTTTGTAGTGTTGGTCTTTTGACGATAAATGCACACACAGTGATTTCAATCTACCAAATTAGCATTATTACGTCCGTATGTTTGTCTATCTGGTATATTGATAAGCTATCGTGCTTTCGGTCAACTTATGTAGTTTCGCTTCAGTTTCTACTGCTGTCCGTTGCACGAGTCTGGTTTTTGAAGTGACCATAGTCCATACAAAGGTGACCGCGTCGTACTATTGTTTCGCTAATTGTTGAAGACAAAAGCAAACAATGCCTATGATAAAAGAGTGTATTTTAGTGAGACATCGCCACACAATGCATAAAAACACTTGAATGGTTTACAAGCATACAGAGAACGGAGATTTCTATTGTGTTGTACACACCTTCATTTATTGTTAACCCGAGCCCGTACATGAAGAACAGCAACGGCGTGATTGCCCGGGCCCGTGAACACAGTGATGGCGTGATTGCCCTGGCTCGTGAGGTACAACGGCGACGTGATTGCTCGGGCCCAGCCGTGAAGCACAGCGCCGACGTGGTTGACTTCAATCACAAGCCGATGATTCATTCACGAGTAGTTCTTACAACTGAAAGGAACACACTCAGAGTTATTGGTGAACGGCGTCATTTTTGACAGTTTTGTCATACTGTCTTATCTCAAGCAGTCCTCTTGGCTCGAGTACCTCTCTTTTAGTTAACTTTACACACACACCCTGAAGTGGACACTTTTGAGTTAGACAAGAACGTCAGCACTTTGTTAGTATGTTTGACCAAGGAGGTTTGACCACGAATCTACGTACACTAGCAATCCCCCTGGACCAATCCCAAATCTGACAATATAAATATTACACGTTTGGCGAACAAAGAAATCACTATATGTCAATTATAGCTAAAATGATGTAGGCTTGGTGTTTTACTCATGAGACATTACAGCTAAAATGATATAGGCTTGGTGTTTCACTCATGAGACATTATAGCTAAAATGATGTAGGCTTGGTGTTTTACTCATGAGACTGCGTTTTTGACACAGCTAGATAAATTTCAACTCTAGACTAACAATAACTGAGACACAATAAACAAAGCAGAATCCTCTGGCCAGTTACATTGCAGAGTGATAAGCATTGCTATTCTTTCACAGTCCAGTAAAAACATGCCTCGAAATTATTACACATGGACTTGATCATTTTAATGGCTGCAATTTATTTTCTAACTGATAATCAACATTTCTACCTAACTACTTCTACATCCCCACTGTGCTTGGCACCCATGTAATTGGTTGTTGTTGTTTTTTGCATCAAAAGTCGTCTGAACGTGAAAGTACAAAATGTCATGTCACGTTAGTGAAACACCAAGCCTACATCATTTTATCTGTAATGTCTCATGAGTGAAACACCAAGCCTACATCATTTAAGCTGTAATGTCTCATGAGTGAAACACCAAACATACATCATTTTAGCTGTAATCAATAGCAAACCCCGTTATACTTTCACACCAGAATACGGAGCACAGTAACAATGTTTTGTGCTTTTTATTCTTGCCCCAAAAAGTTAACACATATCAATATCGATTGCATGTAACTGTATTCTCGTATGTACAACGATAACCATACATGAGTGGATCAGTGATTGTGAGATAGTTGGATAAACGTGAAAGCCCATCTTTGTGCGATTACTTGTAACTGGAAAAAAATGACAAAGAACATTTTCCTTAAAGTAATTTTGAATTACAAAAAAAAAAATTGAAGATTTTTGAGACAAAAGTAAATATCTCATGGAACCTACGCCAGTCTTATGGCAGACAACACATAGTAAAAACGCCAAGTTAGGATTATTATTTAGAATTTAATATATACATAGAGTTGGCCAGGAACAATGGAATAACTCTATCCAATGATTAGATAAGACTAATTCGAGAACCAGGATTGAGGAATAGTGACCCGAGACTGTAACACGCCCAGTTCAGGCATTGACAGTGGAGATGAAACTACTCATGGTTCGGGTTAGAGTACAGTAATTTAGGTATGAGAAACAGTTACCTGGCAACACTATAGAAACATTTGGTCCAGAATAAAGTGAATGATTCTTTTATGGATGGTTCCGCTGATTTGAAAAGACAGATGCGAGAACCTGAGGGTTTATGGATGGAGATGGAAAGACTACTATTACCCACATGGACTAGATACATATTCGAATCACTATAGGAACGTATGAACTCAACAACTTTATTTTATTGACCAGAGCATAGACCCTCCACTATGACCAGAGACAGCAGTTATACATAAGCATGTTTTCGACACTTCTGTTGCATCACCGGGGATACGGTAACACCCAGCTTCATCACGAACTACTCATAAAAGTACAAACTTATCAATCACTAAGACGATGTTTATCAACCCAGGTGGGTTCAAATAGGGACATCTGAAATGGGAACGGCAAGCACTAAATACCAACCGATTGTAACAAAAAGACGAACGTGTGTCTATCACGATATTCTTGTTTACCCAGCGGCTATGTTTTGTTGCCGTTTCTATCAATAGTGTATGACGTAGTCTACCGTATTATACTCCCCTGCCAAGGTGCATTGTAGCAAATGTACCACGCCTTGATTTAAGACGACACACTTCCTCATGGCGGTAGTTATGAGGAATGATAAGTACAAACAGAATCCAACGTCCGTCGCACAGGTACAATGTTTGAATGTGCGTTGAAGTCTAGACACCTGTTGCGTGTGGGGATGAGATTACGCAGTTTACAAACGTATTAAGTCTACTGACGTACGATGTGTTGCTATCATGGTTGCAAGGTTTTGTAAGATGGAAAATAAGAACGAAAATAAAAATGGGGACATGAAATAAAATACAAATACAATACTTCAAGACCACTGCAAAAGTTCAACAGTTTTAAGCCTAGAGTAACTATGGACCCAACCGTGTTAGGAGTTTGTTCTCCGTGTTCCCCTACCCATCGTCGTAAACCACAGCCTCTTTTACGGCACCGTCCAAACCATCGAAACGCACCGCGTTCGTTATTTCGCAGTGTTGCAGAAGAAAATCATAATAGCTTTGGTTTGCGAGAATGCCCCTTCCACAAAGTGATAACAAAATCCTCACAAGACGGGATTTTAGGCTATAGGGCATCTCAACACCATTAAATACGTAATATATATGTGGATCAGTGTTATTGTGTATTCTGATGATGTCTGTTCTTGTAATATTACACATTACATGGTGTTGAAGAAAAGTTATAAACAACTACCACGGTGAATGGTAGTAGTTTTGGTCTCAACTTTCAAAGCAGTGTAGGCAGTTACGTGACAACCTACACACAATCTTTGTCAAAACTGAAACCCGTGACTCATCCGAGAATTAAGTCCGAGAATTCAGAGAATTGATGTCAATACGAAAGAAATTTTTCCAAATTGTCAGTTAACCCGAACTAGCAGTGTTTTGATGAAAAAGATATGGTTCTTTCGATTCCCCAAAATAAATCTTTGTTAGCTCTAATTTATTTCAATATTTGCGTTGATTGTCTGCAATTGAAAAACACACCAACGGCAACCCTTTTACATGGCATTGGGGCCAACTGGATCATATTACTTTATACTGTTTTGTCAGATACATGTACATACAACTGAATCTATGATAGAACTAACTAGCAGTACATACTATGGTAATCACAATGCTTGTTGTTGTTGTTGTTGTTGTTGTTGTTGTTGTTGTTTTTTGTTTGTTTGTTTGTTTGTTTTTTTTGGGGGGGGGTCCGCATCCTTTAACATAATAGTATTTAAAAATAGACCATTCCTCTAACTGCTATATACAATGTCAGTATTTTAACAATATCCAGTGAATATGTTGTTGTTTGTCTGCTCAAACAAATAATACTCATGTTACAGCAGCTTGTGCAGGTTTAATTTATTTTACATTCATTGGAATCCCCATTATCAGTCCTCGATACTGTGTACATCAACCCGATTTTCGTATGTAAACAAAAGTTGTGCTACAGTCTAGACCATTTCCTCGTCACTGAGAAATTATAACTTATATTGTAACTTGAAATTTGTTGAATGTTGATAGAAGTTTTAACACCAGGGGACACATCTGCTCCAGGAAATGCAACTTTTAACATACAAATTGTTGTAAAAAGTTACTGTTTTACAGCGCTAGTGTTATATTTCGTATACTTCCACATACGAGATATAACGAGGTACCACTAGTGCCGCAACGGGCTATAAAAGGGGGAAATGTATTGAGAAATAGATTCAAGGAGGCTCTGTTGTATCAAAATGTTTGAAGGTCGAGTGTTGATTTGTCAGATATAGATGATCATTAATTACATGACAATAAATTCCGTTCACAACATCAAGTTTAGTGGATGACAAATATCATTTTGTAATGATTCGTGTTTTTACATCTGAATTTAGATCACGATATATCCCTAAACATTATACTTCGAATACTGCATATCAAAACTATACTTGTAATGCAAACACAAACTAAATATGTAATCAAGTGACTTGCAAAGTATATTAATATTTTAATAGTTTGAAAAAAGAGGATTCACAACTTATCGTAAAATTATTGTTAATGTTATTATTATTTTTTTCCTGATACTTTCGACCTTGAAAATTGTAATTGTTTTATAAGTTATGTACGGCAGTCGCCTAGTTTGTTCACAGAAATAAACTTATTATTATTATATATCGATTATAATACTGAGAAAGACCAAGAAACGGAGTAGGGAACGGTTAAATGCACATTGGAATGTTTAATGTTTATGATCACATTTATTATACTTGATTGATAGTTTCACTGTGAGTTCGAAGTTCTCTTTTGTTTCCCCTTTTCCGAGCACATTTCTTTACCTTTTACAGGCTATTTCGAAACTAGTAAGAAATAATGAATGAATAATTAAACATTTTTTTTTCAAAATTGTTACTTCTCAAACTGAAGACTGTAACGTGAGTGTTTTTCTCAACGATTTATTGGCTAAGATTTGCGAGGCTTGCAATTGACATGTAAGTACATTTGCAAAATACCTGAGTAAACCCCTTCCTTTTTACACAGCAAGAAATCCACTGGTCTGTGACATTGACATGGGCATGTAACAGGCATGTGTCACAATCCTGATGGGACAAGCATGTCACAGCTCTTTTGCAGACCTGATACATTTTACTGGTGCTAGAAAGTATCGGTGTCATAATTGTGTGTCTTGAATTCAACATTATGCAAGACAAAGCTTTCGATTTGGGTCTGGGGTGTTTTTCACAGGCCTCTGGCCATTGGCGTGTTTCCGGGTCTATTTTTGAATAGCATAGACTCACCACCTTTTATTTAGAAACATTCCCTTGGTGCACTAGGTGTAACGGTACAACTAAAGACATTTACAAAAAAACAGCAATATTCTGGATGTTCATCGATTATCTAACTGTCAACGCCACCCCCCACCCCCAACAAGGCATATACCTAAGGATCAGAGTATATTAAACTATTTGTATGTAACTAAGTGAGAAAAACATTTAATAAAGATGAAACACGTGCACGTGTTTGGTGTGATGGTGAAATAGTTGAAAATAAACTTAGGGTAGCAATAATTAATTATCAATACTCAATATCTGACAATATTACTTCTATGCATATACTTTCAACTAGCAGGGTGGTGACACGCGATGATCATAAACTCACGTGAAATATACCATACACAATTCCCACCACTGATCTTAATGTGTTATACACCATAATTTTAAGTTTCAAAGTCCGTAACTGATCCGACGTCTCATTATTGACTATAGTGAACTGCAGTTAAAAACTGACGTGTTTATGAGAAAAGCGCCTTTGTCGCGATCGACATAGCGGTTATACTAGTAACACTAGACGTTGTGATTATTTTCGAGTGTTGGTACCTCGGAACCAACCACATCTACACCCGGTGAGAACACTCAGTTGCTAAACTCAATTCAAAATAGTATTTCCTAGAAATTACATATAGGGATATTGCAATGTGAGACAAATGAAACCACCATTATATATATATATATATATATATATATATATATATATATATATATATATATATATATATATATATATACATTGTATATACATAGTAAAAAATGACCAGCTAAACTGAAAATTGTAAAGTTCTGAAGTCAGTCTTACTGAAGTTCCAATCTATATATATATATATATATATATATATATATATATATATATATATATATATATATATATATATATATGCTACACATCGACATTGTTCCTCTTCTATCACAAACACGTCATGTGATTTCACTGAGGATGCGTTGAAAGTTTGGACCATAGTAACGAGGCCGTGTTTGACTTGAATGCATTTTTGTACTTTAATTTGCATACTCAGTACCATATGTAAACAGGTTTATATTAATTAACTGCAGCACTCTGACAATGGTACACAGTAACTACTGCACAGACTAGTTACCAGTGGTTTAGTGTATGTACGTGTGCGTGTTTTGAAATGACTTTGTTATCTGCCGACAATTTTGACAGACAGCATTTGATTTGGTGCCTAGATCTCACAATATATTATGAAAAGATGCCACTTAGGTCCTACTTCGTTGACGAGGAAGCATTTATTGTAAACTTAGGGTGCCTTGTCTTGCTTCAAACAATATTGTCGATTCACTTCCTAACCGTATTTGTCAATCTCTTCAATTTGTGTATCATTTTTGCAGAATTTGCACGTGCCATACGAAGAATTTGACGTTGCAGACGATCGCATCAAGGGTATGATTGACTGGGAAATTGCCAACCAGACGAAACGAGACAAACTGAAGGTGTATCAAGAACTGGGACTTCCCCTAGGTATGTACCGCCGTATTGTATTCGAATTTCATCATGGTCCCCTACCAAACTTTACCAAACTCGCGTCACGTCAGTCATCAACGCATGCGTCAAACCACGTTGTATCATTTTATCTGGAATCGTTGATTTTCCAAGAATCTGTTGTTTATTTGTCTCCAGGTGATCGAAACTAGAAATAATATATAAACGAGGGTTTTTTTTCAACTGAGACGTCTTGAACTTTTTATAAAATTGTTTCCGCATTCTTGTCTATTTCCTGGTGGCTTGACCTGCAAGTGATATTTCCTACCAACTTTTGCTGCTTGACAGTTCGATATGTCTGATACAGTTGTCATGTGTTACTCTATATTTAAAGACAAATTTAAATGTCTAGCTCAGTTGAGAGAATATTATGGTAAATGTTGTCCCTGAAGAATTATAGAACATAATTATTTGACCTCAGTGTCTGGTCAAATACATTTCAAAATGTGCTATCACGTGATCAAAATTCATAACAGTTCAATTCTATAATGTATAGAAATCGTCTCCGGAATTGTAACGGGCAATTGTACGAGTGCTAGCTCTCGGACATCGAACAGAAAGAGAACGTAACCCCAACACGTTTTCATCCGCGTAGTACATCCGTCTAGGAGAAAAAAACCCACATAATTCGAGCCAATCTGCATGATGTTTCACCTGGTATTAGAACTATTTTCTCGCCCATTTATTAATCCCGTTGTTACTCAAAACACTTAGATTGTCTCCTGAAAGATACGAACAAAAATAAAACAACATCAGGTAATATTTAAATGAGTGTAAGTATATCACTCTGGTCCGTTTGCAAGTTTCATGATAAAATCTGACAACGCCCCGCCATTGATGTATAAGGGGATATTGTCATACCTTCATGGTCCTGCAAAGTTCATGAAAATTGGTATGTAGTTTCTCAAATATACGCCGGTGAATTTAAAGCGTTAGACCACCTTTGCACGTACAAAGTGATACATTATTCGTGTTCTTCATAGCCTTGGACGGATCGTCCTCATAGGGTCGCGTAGTATTTCATAGATTATTGCTTTCCTTCTCTACAGGTTATATTAATATAAAAACTTTTTGACATGAATATTTTTGCCCTACGTTGATTTAAAGGACACGTTTTTATTGTTTATAGTATAAAGTTTATATTAATACATTTGCAGTAACATGATTCGTGTGATATGTCCATAGGAAAAACAACAGTCTAAGCAATAATGCGTGTCCCTGTGGTCATCCTATCAATGCTGTGTGAACATCGGTCACCGACTTCCCGCTACTTGTTTATGACCATAAACCCATTAATTATGAGGAAGTAGACGGATTAGTTAGCTTCACCCATGCAAGCCTTGCTTTGTATGTACATATACGTCATCTAGGCTTTGTTTATGTCAATACTCGGAGACGTAACTAGGCAACCACCAAGTGATAAAGGTGGGCGTGGCGCC
Source organism: Glandiceps talaboti (assembly GCF_964340395.1). NCBI lineage: Eukaryota > Metazoa > Hemichordata > Enteropneusta > Spengelidae > Glandiceps > Glandiceps talaboti. The sequence goes on from NC_135565.1 coordinate 4,883,141, forward strand.
TCAAAATTGCCATGGTTGTTTTTAAGTTTAAAGCTTACACCACTCTAGATTGTCTATAGTGGTCTCAGATTTAAACCCGGTGACTTGAGTTAATGTGTTGTTAGATTGTTGTATATCGATTTATTTTGGAAATGTGATTGAGGGCGTCGTAATGCCCCAATATCTACTTATAATTGGTGTTTGTTTGTTTGTGTCTCCCAACTATCTTTCAAACAATGGATCATTGCCCAAGTGTGATGTTTTTATATCTTACTGATTTTCATTCAGGACAGGTGTCAATATTTTCTTCTACTCTACAATCCATTCTAAAATGAAGTCTATTTTATTTTTATTCTATTCTATTCTATTCTATTCTATTCTATTCTATTCTATTCTATTCTATTCTATTCTATTCTATTCTATTTTTATTCTATTCTATTCTATTCTATTCTATTCTATTCTATTCTATTCTATTCTATTACATTATATTCCGTTCTATGCTATTCTATTCTGTTGCATTATAGTCTATTATATTCCGTTCTATTCTACTCTATAATGTTACATTCTATTCTATTCTATTCTATTCTATTCTATTCTAATATATGCTGTTATATTCCATGCTCTAGACTATTTCAATATAAGTGATATGTCCTATTCTATTGTACTCTATTCTATTCTATTCTATTCTATTCTATTATATTATATTCTATTCTATTCTATTCTATTCTATTCTAAATCACAACTGTTTTTACTAGTATAAATCTCAATGGTCAAGTCAAGGGTAGATTAACATTGTATCATATAACTTCACAGTATTAATAACCATATTGAATATTATCATCCGTGTACGTAAAAACCTGTAATGTCCTTGTAACCAGTAAATCGCTTTGGTGTAAGCGAAATGGCACTTTTCCGCGTTTAAAAGCTTATCAAAGCACGTTAAACTTTGAAACACTCTAGGAGTGTATCACAAATTCAACTTTACCGCCCAAGTTTAAAAAATGTATTCCCTTCTCTACTTC
>NC_135565.1:4889141-4919141 GCF_964340395.1 Glandiceps talaboti
TATATATATATATATATATATATATATACATAAAATGAATTATTTTATGTATGATATGTTCTCCAAGGTGATTGAGCACTCTACTTGGCGAAAGAAGAATGAAACTATATATATATATATATATATATATATATATATATATATATATACGGGTTCTTTCTATTAATAATACCGTGAACCATACAGTTCTAACCCAAATATTTCGAAGAGACTCAGCCAAAATATGTTACAAATTAAATAGTAGATACTGAAGACAATAGCTACAGTTATGCATATTAGTGCTCTTGTCCTGGAATGGTGTGAATATTACGTCCAGCCAGCTGTTGAATACTGGTGACTGCTGGTTGATATCTGTCTGTCTGTCTGTCTGTCTGTCTGTCTGTCTGTCTGTCTGTCTGTCTGTCTTTCTACCTGTCTGTCTGCCTGCCTGCCTGTCTGTCTGGCTGACTGGCTGACTGTCTGTCTGGCTGACTGCCTAGCTGGCTTTCTGCCTGTTCAAATATAAGTTTGATGGAGGTTATGTGTTCACTCATGTATGTGTCATTAGCCTGGCCCACTGGATTGCTGGCTGTCCGTCTGTCTGTTTGCTTGCATCATCTGCTTGTTAGCAGGATATTTTAAAATATGGATGCTACAGGTGACACTTTGGAAAAAATACTCATGAGAAAAGAGCGAATTGATTAGACGTTCATAGGTGATGGAGATCTTGTTCCCCATCTGGATTGTAATGAATCTTTTAGACCATCCTGTTTTTGGTTTACAAACATATAATGATGTTGTCAGAGGATCATGCTTTTCATGTGCCTAATAGTTAGATTAAGGTAATTAATTCGCCTTATAATTGCAATTAATAAATAATGACACATATCTGCATATATTTCAGGGATCTTTCCAGCCTGTTGTAACGCGCACATGTACCGAACCAATTGGGTGTCAAGCACATTTAGAAAACACACGAAACAACACATACATCAAACAGGAATTGGTAACAGAAGAAGAACCAAAACCTCTTGATTTGAGCAAAACTGCTAACAGGAGCACGGAAAATAAACAATCCCCCGTTTCAAGCGCATTAACAATTACTCCAAATTTGATGATTAGTAGTCAACATGTGTCGTCTGCTGTGACTGCAACAACAACTCTAACCAAATCAAATCAGTACTTTCCGCCTGTAGTAATTGCAACTCCAAATGCCTCATCTTTGCAAACAATGCCTTCCAGTATGGCGGACATGAGGCATGTTCCTAGTACAGTACCAATGATTCCCAGTGCTATGGGTACAAGATATATTTTACCAACAGTAAAAGTGAATTCAAGTACTGCAAACACTCGGTATGCTGCATCTGCTGTGAGTACAATTCCCAATATCATGGCGGAAACAAATCAATACGTGTTGCCAGTATCAACCGCGACTTCCAAAATGGCGGTAATGAAACAGGAACACACAGCGCCCCCAACACCTTGCCGTTTCAGTAGTCTTGTTGCTGCACAAAACGCGACCCAGGAAAATTGTTTCCCCAAGGGACATGACAATATGAATACTGTAAAAACAACTCAAGTTTACAAAAACACCCATTCATTAATTGCCGAGGTTCAGCATCGGACTGTTCCAAAGACTCAAGAGGCTGCATTCCCCGGACCACTGGTAATAAGTGCATTTCAGGAGCAGAAAGCAGACATGCCTTCCAAAGCTCTATCATGTGAAAAGAGTTCAAGTTCAACACCTCCGGAAGTGCCCGTTTCAAGAGATAGTGTGCCAAGTACTACTATTCCTGTGCAGCCGATAAAACGAAAACGAGGTCGACCACCAAAACCAAAACCTCCAGGTTTTGAGAAAAGTAAGCAATTGAGAGAAGTAAGCGAGAGAGAGAGAGAGAGAGAGAGAGAGAGAGAGAGAGAGAGAGAGAGAGAGAGAGAGACAGACAGACAGACAGACAGACAGACAGACAGACAGAGACAGAGAGACACAAGCAGACAGACAGACATAGACAGAGAGAGACAGAAAGAGACAAACAGACAGACAGCCAGACAGAGACAGAGAGACACAAGCAGAGAGAGAGAGAGACAGACAGACAGACAGACAGACAGACAGACAGACAGGAAGGAAGGCAGACAGACAGACAGACAGACAGACAGACAGACAGACAGATGGGCAAATAAACAGGCAGGCACACTGACAGACACATAAACAGACACCGAAAGAAATATATAGCGAGGGGTAGAGAGAGACAGAGAAAGGTAGACCAAGACAGAGAGACAGGGAGAAGAAAGGTAGAGAGACAAACAGTGACAGAAAGAGTTAGAGACAGACAGTAGCAGAAAGATGATACAAAATAAGAAGACTTAGTGCTTTAGTCTGTGTGTACTATTTGATCATAGGATGGAAATCCATTCAGACATAAACGCATGAAATATCTCACGCATTTACGACTTTGTAATGTGGTTGCTAAGCGTTATAATTAGTCACCTACTCCTGCCCTGTTAGTGATTAACAATAAAGTATGGCAAAATTGAATCACTCAAGGTTAGTTGGCATTTAACATGTGCATACTTTTGTTTTAAGTTTCTAGCCATGAACCCCATTTGATTATGACATCATAGTTGATTAATCAATCCCTCAACAAAGTTTAATTGTCATAATCGGTAAGACGTAGGGGTCAACCAGGGAGGCATGTGAGGTAACAGGTCAAATCGCCATGCCTAATTGATATAGCGTCAATAAAACCTAGTGGCGAGGTCGCACGCCTAGATTGAGGAAGTCCATGTATTTATCTGTTAGAGATATCTCTGGTATTGTGCATTACCGAAGAGCAGGCACGTGGTACAGATAAGCTTTTCAAACAGAATAGTTTGAATACTGGTAAAAGAATATAGTTGCAGCAACTAGCCCTTCCTCCTTATTTGGTCAGTTTAATCTTCAAAACATGGAAGTTTTGGGCTAATCATAAACTCGGAGATGTACAGTACATATTTGAACTATTCCACACAATTGGTATATGGAATCACCCTGTAGTCACAACTTTTCAGTCAGTCTGTTTGCATTGTGTGTGTCTATATGTATGTATGTATGTATGTATGTATGTATGTATGTATGTATGTATGTATGTATGTATGTATGTATGTATGCATGCATGCATGCATGCACGCACGCACGTACGCACGTGTGTGTGTGTGTGTGTGTGTGTGTGTGTGTGTGTGTGTGCGTGCGTACGCACGCACGCAAGTACGTACGTACGTACGTATGTAGGTAGGTAGGTAGGTAGGTAGGTAGGTAGGTAGGTAGGTAGGTAGGTAGGTATGTATGTATGTATGTATGTATGTATGTATGTATGTATGTATGTCTACCTGTCTAAATGCATCACCGACTTCTCAAAAATCAAGCATAATTTGGTACAAGCACTCAAGGGGTTATGGCTACTGCTGAGTAGTGTTTAGGTGATATATGTACAAGGAAACCGGCATGATGAGCATAATCAGTGTACAATCAGTTGACCTATAGTGATAAATGTTTCGATTTTCTCCACCTATTAACTTTCTGATCGTTAATGGCGCCGTTATATGTAGCACATCAGGGTATATACGCCGACCGTTGTTGGAGGTGTTCAGACCAAGCATGGTTTTCAGTACTTCTGTTCGTATTGTCAAATTGTTGATTTTTATTCTCCGCTTTTTTGCAGAGAAGAGAATCCAGCCCATACTTTGGAGATTTCTCCTTGCGAGTCTAGATGACCCTGAAATGTCCAAGGGTGTGGTGTGGGTGAAAAGAGAGGAAGGCCTCTTCAAATTCATATCGAATCATAAGGATATCGTAGCACGGAGATGGGGTCAAATGAAGGGCAACAAGATGGAAATGACGTATTCCAAGATGGCGCGGGCTCTGAGGCATTATGGGAAGAAAGGTATCTTCATGGAGTCCAGAAGGAGGCTTCATTACAAAATAAATCCGAATTACATTCAAAAGTATGCAAACGGCAAGAAAAGTGGGGAGAAAAAATGACACCCTTACGTTATTATGTAGATTATTATATGTATATAAATACAGACAGAGATTGTGGTAAAACCTATTAGAAGAGTTGATTTAATTTTTGTCATCCAACCTCTCAATGGAGAGAATTTGAATTGTACAGATATACGTGTTTGCATTTAAATCCATTTTAGAGAACTAAGTGTAGTTTTTAATGAATTGTTTTGTTTTATTGAAATATTGTCATCTATTTGGTTTGATGTTAGCCCATAGACGTGTTGTTGACTTTCTTATCTAGCAACCCTAATCTTAGTCAGGAATTAAGAGCTTTTTAACACACGAATTGAATTCTGAATTCAGATCACCACCGATGGTTGTGTTATTTATATTCAATTGACGCGTTAATATAACCGTTGACGTCGTATTCGCAAATGACATTTGGCCTAGAAGAATGGAGTTAGATCGTAACTCTTTCGTTAATGAATAAAACAGCTCAATGTGTGTGGGAGTGTGGAGGGTTACCACTGACGCCATACCCTGTTTTTGTTAGCATGATTCACAGAACTTACCCTGCTGGACATGTAGCTAGTAAGGAAATGCTCTTAATTCTTGTTGCAGTTAAGGATGGCCAGCTTAGAAAATCAACGTCAATCTTTGGGCAACTTTGATTTCTGATGAGTGTATTTGTGCGTGTGTGTTTTTGTGTAGTAGTAAGCTTTTGTGTGAAAGAATTTTTAAAACGTCAAAATGAAACTCCTCACCAAGAATAGGAACGTTCAAACGATATAGTTTCCCCTAGTATGTAGTTCATTTTTAACCGGAATTGCAGGGTAGAGCCTCAACATCAACACATTTAACAAAGCTGTGACATCAACAGAGTTATGTGTGACTTCTAAACACAAAACTGTGTTGTTCACGAACTGAGGTGTGATATCACGACCAAAATCACTGACATTAAAACACTTACTTGTGACGTTTACATAAAAAGTTGCGACATGTGACATCTCTGTGGTAAAACTGTGATGGTCTGCAAACAATAGAAGCTGCCATTCTGATCGTAATCCTACAGTAACTGTTGTTATCAGGAGATTTAAATTTAAGCTTCCGATCGCAGTCGGTGGTTTCAGAACTTTGAATTCACAGTAACTGTGAGATATCTCAGTTTGTCTGTAAGTGACAGTTTACACAAAACCACAGGGTGCAGCGAACATGTAATAGATTGCTCACTGTACCTTGTGACAAAACCTGAGACTTAATTTCGTTGTCATGTGATTCTCATCATCCTTACTCTTCTTCTATTTACCATTTTTTTTAAAATCATGATAACAGATGGAAGTCGAAATAATATCTAGAATACAATCAAAATTTCAAATTGCTTAAAATAGTCACCCTCTTTATGATTCAAATTTGGGGAGTTTTGTAATTAAAATATATTTTATTTGTTTATTGCAAGCAATATAATGTTGTTTGATGTTACACTATGAGCCGCAAATCCCAAAAAGTTGTATTGTTTACAGATTTGATATTGTATACAGGTATGTCATGCTTCGCTAACTTTCAAACTAAACGTGATTGATTGATTGATTGATTGATTGATTGATTGATTGATTGATTGATTGATTGATTGATTGATTGATTGATTCATTCATTCATTCATTCATTCATTCATTTGAAGCTAAGAGATACAAACAAGTGTGTTTATAATCATTTAACAGTTTATCGTAGATGACTGTCAGTGAACACAGTGCCACGGCCAAACAAATTATGATCAGGTGAATAAATAATCACCTATTATAATTCTTATTAGAGTTGCTCTCTACTCGCGTGACTAAGCAAATACACCGAATGTTTCTACCAACAACATTACAGACACAGCAGATAAGAGTCACATCCATCATTCCACTATGTACAAAATTGATAAGCATCATAGACCCACATCATAGATGTTACCACAGCCCTGTGCCAAAATATGTGAAAACTCGGAAATAATTCATGTTTATAGCTTTAAGTAATTAAACACTGACAGTTTTATCCTAGATCGATTACTTTATATAATCTGTACAACCATAAACACATTCATTGCAATAATGTTATTTAACACACCTAGGGCACTGACATTTATTTGTAGTGGATAGGTCGCTACTGGGGTCAACTCTTATCCGGGCGGTGGCTGATAAGATTAGAAGGGTGCCCCTGGTGTGCCAAGGTGACTGTACGCGTGCTTATTTGCCCGGGAGTCAAACCACAGGGGTGTCATTTTGATAAGCTCGTTTACTGTGTGTCTTGCTTAGTTTATTTTATGTTATTATTTGTCCGTATGAACTCAGTTCTCAGCCAAATGTTAACTTATCTCATATTTCTGTACCTGGTCTGTTTTGCTTTCAACTTCAACTTCACCTTGTAATTGTACTAACTTTCCATGATTTGAGCCGTTTATGCATTTTGCATTTGCATTTGCATTTGAGTGACGAACACATTCCGCATATTATTAAATGACACGATTTTCTGATGCAATGAGTAACTTGTTATATGTGTTGATACCCATTACCACGATCAGCAGTGACCCCTGACCTGCATGCCTTTAAATAACTTCAGCACTAAGTAGAACCATAATAGTAAGATATATTATCGTTTCAGGTTCTACATGTCTGTCTTTTGCAGAATGTGCTTTAATGACAGAGAAGTGTCTCTGTAATAACTTTGCCAGACAAAAAAAAAATAACCATACATCACAACACGGTTTGCACACTGCATGTACAACAATATACTACGCACGAGTTGGGTTGACGTGCCTAAACAAACAGACACATGCAATAATTGTATTAAAATTTATACATCGCGTTCAAGTTTACAAGAGACAGACAGGGCTAACAGAGGATTATAAACAACTTAAATTCTTCTGCTGTAAAGAAATAATACATTATTGTGTCTATATGTTCACTAGCTGTCAATTGGTACTCCCCTTTTCGGCATGTCCAAGCAGTAATATTTCAACGAAAACTCACATTTGTAAAGATTTTTTGATCGATTTATGAGCTACCGTGTGGTTGTACACGAATATATGGCCTGATGACGTAATCTCTGCTCTATCGAGTTTTATATGACATGTTTTACCTTAAATGGTGAAGAAAATAAGGCCTTGATGACATTACATAAAATATAATATTATCGGTCAAGCCCCTGTCATGTTAACCTCTGAACTTTTACGTGCACTTTCATGGACGTCTGACCATAAACAACGTACAACAAGACTGGAAAGAAGAGTAAACAGATCAATCAAATCTGACTTGCTTACACACTTGTGTTTTTTTTTCAAATCCACAAATACAGATAACCTTAGGCAGGCAAATGCAGACACATGTACAGGTATTCACTAAAAGATATTTAAACTCATAAAATACACTTTACACATATACAAGGCATAACAACATAAATACCTACTGAAGCTCCCTCACCCCCACCCCCAACCTCCCCCCCCCCCCTAAAAAAAAGAGAAAGTGTATTACGGTCGAGACATTTTGTCTACTATTTATGGCAGTTTCTGTTCTTTTTATTTAGTACTTTAGAGGAAGTGTGAATGTAGGGCAGATGTCATTTGCATGTGCATGATTGGCTCTACAGTAGCTCTGGATATATACGCTGCAGGGTTCCGACTCGTCGTCTCCCCTGTTGTCTTCGATCACTGAAGTATAGAGGGTTACAGTCTGGATGTCAACGTGGTTTCCAACTAAACCAATGTGAGTGGAGGTATAAATGGTAACGATACTGTATAGGAACTAGACTAGGATGGTTATTTTTGTGTTTTCCCCCCGGAACTTATACTCTCGAGCTCCGGGCTTCGCAATCACACGTGAACGAATGGTTAGCCCAATGTGATGGATGAGGGCGCACATTACAAGGATATTCCAGTACAGTTTAATATGCAGTAGATATATCGGTACATACAAAACAACCCTTTTAGCGATGCGAAGCTCCGAGGACTGTGAGATTGTAATGCGAACTAATAAGGATGCCATATGAAATTGTGAAGTTAACTAAGGTTGACTACAATTTGAGATTATCTAGCCATCTCGCTGTGTATGTCTATATGTGTGTTCTCTCTCTCTCTCTCTCTCTCTCTCTCTCTCTCTCTCTCTCTCTCTCTCCAGTCATTCATCCATCCATCCATTCATCCACCTATCTCTGTTTATATCCACCTATCTTATATATCAGTACCCACTGTATATATTGTTTCCCAGTCAAACTCGTTACACAAAACAGTATCGTCTATATTGACACAAAGGTGCACGAGTGGTATCGTTCCTTAGCGTAGAGGGCGTTGTCCACGTCAATTCGTGACACGATTACTGAGAGTTGTCGACAATTTCTTTGATCAGATCAAACATTTAAATTGTATCGTAAAGGTGAACGAACTCGGTATGTTTTTTACATATTGCTCATTTTATCACTCACGTAACATTCTACATAACCACATAAAAAAATTCGTTAACTGAGTATTTTTTTTGCAAAATTCCTTTATTATTTTTACTTAATGTTAGTGCTACTACTTTTTTGTAGTTTACAAATACCAATAATTAATCTTAAAACAGACATACATTTGTTTATGCTCCTTAGGAGCTCTACTTATAATGGATTCTTGTTACCTTCATGGTAAAGTTTTCCAATGTCAACTCTCTTCCTTCAGCCCCTAATTACCCCACTGGCCAACCCCAACGGTTGCAGATGAATGGTCTCCTGATATCTGTATTTTTAATAGTCACAACCATTTCTTGGCGAAATTATGAAAACCTTTTGTGACATACTGAATGTTCAAAACATTCGCAAAATCTCTGAGGAAAATGCTGTAATACGTTTTACTGTGTGACAGTTCATATTGATTCGGATCGGTGACGTAGATATATAATTTAAATGTTGCATTTCAAAAGAAATTTCCCCAGTAATACAGAATAAATTGTGTGTGATACAACTCACGAAAAAAAAAACGATGCGTTTGCTTTAATTGAAGCTAAGGAAATACTTCATGCAGTGACAAAACTAGGTAAAATTAATATAACTGACACAAAAACAACGAGTGTATGTGATGATGTAGGTTCAGGTGACGTGTTCGTCAGTTGGTTTATATCAGTGGAAGTTATAGGGCTGTGTAAACCAATAAGAAACTGCATATACCACACTTCAATAGCAAGATTGCATTTTTTGGTACATTTAGTCTAAATATTTAAACGGCCAATGTTTTTCTTAGTATCAAACACCCGATGAAAGTCGCGTAAAATGTCCTTTGCCGTGTTCATTTGATGTCTGTATGGTGGCATGTGTAGTTCATTTCACTTAGACAAAATGTAGCAACAAACTATACTCATTCAACCTTAAAGTGTAGCATGTCCTGTTTGTTGTTGGCTGAATGGTTGTATCAAACAGAAAAGCTGCACGATATTGTGAAATTCGCTGTAAACGTATGTGAAATGCAAAAACAAGGCTAGTGTATGTAGGAGTTATCATCTTGAATTCTTGAAGATTCCAAGTATCGGATTCCAGTCTTCTCACTCTGACTTTGAAGCTAGAAAGAAAAGAAAAAAATGCATTGTGATGAGGGAGGAGGGAGATAAGAAAGGAGTAGAGAGAGAGGCGCCCTCAATGAAAACAAAAGTTGAAACATTGAATATTTATAATTTAGTTCTGTACATTTTCTAAGTTCAATATGGGTGAAGACCAGGCCTAAGAGAACTGTTTGGTTCCGGTTACTGAACTTCAACTAGTTTTTCTAATCTTTTGTTTATATAAGCGAGAAAAAATAATAAAATCGCGAAAATTGTAAAAAAAAAAAAAAAAAAAAAAAAAAATTAAAAATTGTGAAATTTGTGAAGTCTCACGAGAAATAGTGGATGCGGAAATAATATTCCGCCCCCTGACATTTGAGCCACGTGGAATAAATAAACAATTTACATCATTACAGGCTTATGATATTCGGTGAAATGAAATGAAACGAAAACAAAACAAAAGAAAATGAGGCAATTGTAATTTCAAATGGTGGGGTATTTGTACCTACCTCACCTGCACGATTATTGTCTTCGGTTACCTAATTTCATTTTGTTTCGTTTCGTTTCGTTTCGTTTCGTTGCGTTTCGTTTCGTTTCGTTTCGTTTCGTTTCGTTTCGCCGAATAGTATAAGCCATCATTTACCACATAGTGTAACATTCACGCTTTCGAGAGTTTGTTTTGTGGGTAGTTGTTTGGTTCCTCCAATTCCAATGCTGATAAAGCATTTACACAGATATACACAGATATTGAACCCGAGGTCGAAACGTCTGTTATATTTTTTTTCAGGGACTGTATTGTTACCATATTACCTCATTGTAACAAAAATACATTTTTCTTAAAACTTGTTTCTCATTGAAAAGTTTATTCCAATAGCCGACAAAGTTTACAGTAAACTAACCAACACGTATGACAGTAACATATATGTTAAAATGGGTGGATGTGAGGTTGGGGGTTGGATGGAGACTTGCATTCCATTCCATCATTTGATAAGAAGTTTTATGGCCTCGTTGCTGTTTTTACCAAAGCGTGTAATACAAGTCCCTGCTGTTATGTTCCAACATGCTGAGCCAAGTATTATTAATCCAATTCATTTTTTTAGTTTCCCTGTTTGTAACATATTCCGCCCGTCTACGCTCTGATGTCGGCAGTTATATATGCTACAAGTGGTGGGGATGGGGGTAGGGTGCGGGTGGGGAATGGGATGGGGTGTGTGAATATTTGAATTGGTGTTCAACTTACCCTTTTTCCAATACTGAAGACACGAGTATATAATATCAGCACTATTGCGGATTGAAAATCGTTGCATAAAATCATCTTCATTCATTTGACAAAGAGTAGCACCATCAACATTGAATTCCAAGACAGTCGCACTGAATGTGTCTTCTATCGATAAATCTCTCGTTCTCAATTGCATCCATAATGCCACTTGTTCGATATTCCACATTTCGGGATCTTCAGAGTAAACAGAAACCAGATTTAAACCAAATGACTTCCGTAAGGGCAAAGTCGTTAGATATTCGTTCCTAATCAGTATTGTTGAACATATGCGATTAGTTGTGTTTGAAATATGTACACAATAGAATTGAATTTGATGAGTGCATTTTTAGGATATAGCCTAATTACTGAAATGCTTTCATTATGCAAATGTCTTATTAAAACTAAAAGCTACATCATCAATCAGTAGTTATACTTGAAGTATGTATCAAATTAGAAAACAAAGTCATGTGTTTGGCCTTCTAGACAGAAGATGCCAACGCGCGCGTGCACATTCCAATGACACTAGCCCCATCTACACGTAGGTCGTCCTACCTGAGGCAGTCCCAAGTCCTACCTGGGGTAGGATAGATTTGTGTCTACACGTATAGGAAGGTTACAGCGTAGATGTCGCGCGTTCCGTCCTGACAGTACATAGGACGAAGTTAGGAGGGTTTCAGGAAACCTCTCAAAGGTGTCCTAAGTCAGGACAGTTTCAGGACGGTTTCAGGACGCGTTTGCGTCTACACGGGCTTCAGCCTATCCTGAATCCTACCTCAGGTAGGATTTTTAGTGCCGTGTAGACGGACTGTGTTTTACGTTTGTGTTTTGAAGGGTAACTAACAACGCTGTACGCGTCATTAAGTGTACTCCTGCACGATAATGCTCCCGTACACGTACGCGTTCTAACGTGTATCAAATAAACCTCTCTGTACTCCTCTCTTATAATAGAAATATGCAGTTAAGAATTTATTTATTACGCTTCATCACAGGCAAGTCAAAATTACAGAGAAGATACTCTGACAAAACTGAAAGTATTTGTTTTCGAATGTATTTAATACGCTTCATCAGCAAGTCAAAATTACAGAATAAAAATAAAAATTAAAGTAAAACGTACGGTAGACTATAACAGGATAGAAAGACCACACATATACCCAAAACAATAGCGACAAACAAACAAACAAACAAACAAACAAACAAACAAACAAACAAACAATAAAAACAATAAAAACAATAAAAACAACAAAAGACAATATGTACAAGGAATGGACAAACAGGTGACAAGCACCTCTAATAGTGTCCAACCAACATCAAAAATACATCAGTTCTAAAATAAATCATCAAAGTGAAAGTATACCTGATATTAGTAACAAATTAATTGACATCAAACAATTTTGCACTGACGACATTTACAAACAGAAGACTATGTGCAGAAGCCAGTTGATTCAAAAGAATTTACACACATCCGGTTATTAAAATGATGAAAGCATATATTGAAATGATGACACATTCTCAGCATATCTAATGTTGTGACTAAGCTGATTCAAAAGGGTTTTCTCCTAAACATATCCTACTTTTTTCTTTGTATTTGGTTTCTAAACTGGCAGCTATAACTCACTCACATAGGGCACTATTATTGAAGAATGGATAAATTTTATTTTTTCTCTTCAACTTTTCTTACAAACTGTCTAAAATCTTCAGCTAAAAGCTCTGGTACTTCGAGAGCAGCAAAATGACCTCCAGTTGGAATCCTGGTATAACTGACAAGTTCAGGAAACATTTGTTTAGCCCAGGCATGTGGTATTTGGCCAAAGAGTTCATTTTTGAACATTGCTATGCCAGTAGGTACCCTCAATTTGTAACTGAAAATCAAAGCGGAAATATCAAAGTCAGTGAAAAGACATTCATCTGTGAACAATTAAGAAATCCACTATGCCCTCCTAGCATGACTTATCTGTGAAAATTTATCAGTATTGTATTATTTTTATCCTATAGAATGGCATTCCTGTCCTTCTATATAATACCGTTAAAACAGTCTTTTTCTGATTGTCTAGTCTGGTGTCAGCCAGTTATACACTAGACTAGCCTGGTGAATCATACGGGCATTATATATTGTAGATTGTATATGGCATGTCGCTCTGCGATAACCGGCCTGCTCTATCCGGTTATGCATAAGAAATCTCAGTTTAGTTGTACTAAAAATGAACAAGTCTTCGTAGAAGACAAACCCCCGTTTAGTTTACTTACGTGTGACTAAACGAACACCATTAATAAGTGCATGTGGTATGCAAGAAATTAACTGATTTTGTTAAGTGACCCTGAAAGTCAAGGTTAAGGTCAAAGGACAAAGCTCACATCTAGTTATGATGGGGTAGGCATTTGTATGAATTTTATATGTAATATAGTTTTGAGTTGTGCAATAACTATTTTTTAGCAACAGAATGACCGCAATTCTGTAAAAATTGACATGAGCTCCAAGAACAACAATTGATCAAGAATATCCCTGTATGTATTATTGCGAACATTAGTTTAAAGAAGTTGAACATAAATGAACACCACTGATTGCATGTGATATGCAAGAAATAAATGATATTTGACAATTAACCTTGAAGGCCAAGGTCAGGGTCAAAGGTAAAGTATCACAAGATAGATTGTATCAGATAATATAAGGGTAAACACTTGAAAGTCTCTATGTTTTATAGTTTTTGATATAGACTTTCAAGTGTTTGCCCTTAAAAGTGATATAGAAATTATTGATTTAGAAATCCAAATATGGCCACCATTCGGTCAAATTTGCATATATCGCAGAGCAAAATGACATACACATGTACCACATGATATGTCACATATGTATGAATGAAATTGCATGTTACATGCCTGAGAAGTGAGGTATTACGGCCGAATGCATGGACGCACAGACGGCAAGTCAGAGCCCACTGTAGTAGCTAATAACAAGCAAATAAATTTGAGGAAAAACAATTCCTGACGGATTGGTGCCAGTCTATTTCTGTCCCTCACTGATCAGGAAAGCCAAGGTAAAATGCACCAGTTAATCATCCATTCATGTGTACATACCAATAGTGGAACAAGGCAATTGCTACTTACTTTCTAATTCCCAAGAAAACTTGAAGAACAGATTCCTTATAGAATCTCATTGATGATGCGATGTTACCATTAACCCAGTAAATCATAACATTTGTCAATACTTCATCTAGGGTGAAATACTTCTCCAATCCCCCATCCTCTAAATCCAGATTTTCTAAATTTGTCCATACACAAAACTTTTCCAGAATATATGCAGCCAGACCAACAGGAGAATCATTGAGGGCAAAACCTGTTAAAAACACAGAAAGTGTGATTGAATATAAATCAATCAATCAATCAATCAATCAATCAATCAATCAATCAATCAATCAATCAGGATAGCCAGACCAACAGGAGAAACATGATGACAAAACCTGTTAATGAACACAGAATGTATTATTGAATAAATCAATTATTCAATCGATCAATATATCAAACATTCAATTAATCAATCAATCAATCAATCAATCAATCAATCAATCAATCAATCAATCAGTCAATCAATCAATCAATCAATCAATCAATCAATCAATCAATCAATCAATCAATCAATCAATCAATCAATCACTAGAAGACTTTGGTTAGTAGCTTGTACATGCATACTGTCGATCATTCACCCGGGGCATCTGTTTTTCTTACATTCAATCACTCACATTGGATGTTTGATTTTGTAACATGTAAATGTCTGAAGTCATTCACTCACCTAGGGTATCTGGTTTTGTAACATGTAAATGTATGAAGTAATTCACTCACCTGGGGTGTCTGGTTTTGTAAAATGTAAATATATAAAGCCAGTCACTCACCTGGGGTGTCTGGTTTAGAAACGTGTAAATGTATGAAGTCATTCACTCATCTAAAGTGTCTGGCTTTGTAACATGTAAATGTATGAAGTCATTCCCTCACCTCGGGTGTCTGGTTTTGTAATATGTTTAATGTATGAAGTCATTCACTCATCTAGGGTGTCTGGCTTTGTAACATGTAAATATATGAAGTCATTCACTCATCTAGAGTGTCTGGCTTTGTAACATGTAAATGTATGAAGTCATTCACTCATCTAGGGTGTTTGGCTTTGTAACATGTAAATGTATAAAGTCAATCACTCACCTAGGGTGTCTGGCTTTGTAACATGTAAATGTATGAAGTCAATCACTCACCTAGGGTGTCTGGCTTTGTAACATGTAAATGTATGAAGTCAATCACTCATCTAGGGTGTCTGGTTTTGTAACATGTAAATGTATGAAGTCGATCACTCACCTGGGGTGTCTGGTTTTGTACCATTTAAATGTATGAAGTCATTCACTAACATAGGGTGTCTGGTTTTGTAACATGTAAATGTATGAAGTCAATCACTCACCTGGGGTGTCTGGTTTTGTACCATTTAAATGTATGAAGTCATTCACTAACAAAGGGTGTCTGGTTTTGTAACATGTACATATAAAGTCAATCCCTCATCTAGGGTGTCTGGTTTTGTAACATGTAAATGTATGAAGTCATTCACTCACCTGGGGTGTCTGGTTTTGTAACATGTAAATGTATAAAGTCAATCACTCACATAGGGTGTCTGGTTTTGTAACATGTACATGTATGAAGTCATTCACTCACCTGGGTGTCTGGTTTTGTAACATGTAAATGTATGAAGTCATTCCCTCACCTGGGCTTTCTGGTTTTGTAACATGTAAATTATCAAGTCAATCACTCATCTAGGGTGTCTGGTTTTGTAACATGTAAATGTATGAAGTCATTCACTCACCTGGGGTGTCTGGTTTTGTACCATTTAAATGTATGAAGTCATTCCCTCACCTGGGCTTTCTGGTTTTGTAACATGTAAATGTATGAAGTCATTCACTCACCTGGGGTGTCTGGTTTTGTACCATTTAAATGTATGAAGTCATTCCCTCACCTGGGCTTTCTGGTTTTGTAACATGTAAATGTATGAAGTCATTCACTCACCTGGGGTGTCTGGTTTTGTATCATGTAAATGTATGAAGTCATTCACTCACCTGGGGTGTCTGGTTTTGTACCATTTAAATGTATGAAGTCATTCACTAACAAAGGGTGTCTGGTTTTGTAACATGTAAATTTAGAAAGTCAATCACTCATCTAGGGTGTCTGGTTTTGTAACATGTAAATGTATGAAGTCATTCACTCACCTGGGGTGTCTGGTTTTGTAACATGTAAATGTACGAAGTCTTCACTCACCTGGGGTGTCTGGTTTTGTAACATGTAAATACATAAAGTCATTCACTCACCTGGGGTGTCTGGTTTTGTAACATGTAAATGTATAACGTCAATCACTCATCTAGGGTGTCTGGTTTTGTACCATGTAAAAGTATGAAGTCATTCATTCGACTAGGGTGTCTTGTTTGTAAGGTGTAAAAGAACGATGTCATTTACTCACCTGGGGGATGTCTTGTCTTGGAATATAAATTTATGAAGTCAATCACTCACCTGGGGGGTCTGATTTTGTAACATCAAGTGTATGAAGTCAATCAATCAACTGGGGTGCCTGGTTTTGTAACGTATAAATGTATGACGTCAATCACTCACCTGGGGTGTCTGGTTTTGTAGCTTGCAAGTGCATGTATCCTGTTTCTCTCAACATGGTTGTGAATTTTTCAAAGGCTGGGAAAACAAGATCTATATCTTCTTCATCAACAACCAGTGTAGGAAATACGCTTCCAATAATCAGCTTAGCAATGTGAAATGGTGGCGCTCCCATTGGCAAGTTGGTGTGGTAACCCAAAACGTGGCTGCATGAAGAGCAGAAATTAATTCATAGTAAACATAATAATAATAATAAAATGAAACAATTCATGTTGAGGGGCCAAGCAAACTCATTTGCTTGTGTAGAACAGTGAATATTAATTACCCAATTTGCATATTTATTGAAAATTATGAACTAAAATTGCTTGTCATTATGTACTTCAAATGTATACACAGCTATTCTTTTTCAACATGCCTAATTACGATTTTAATGTGACTAATTGTGTATTCGAGCAATCAGGTAAAGCCAGGGAAATACAAGTGGTTGTAAAAACCATCAGTAGATGAGGTGGATGAGCGACAATTTAAAAAAAAATCAAAATGTCAATTAATAGGATAGCGGAAATAGTGTAGTAGCATTAGTCATTCAAGTCTACATGTAGGCTAGCATATCCCACGATTGCAGTGAGTGGTAATGGCTCTCCCAGGATATACTTTCTTTTCTACAGGGGTAATACATAATGTCATCACAGTTACAAGATCTTGAATCAGTATTCAACTTCATGTTGTCTAAAACCTTACACACAGCTAGCTGTAAGTAGGCCATTTTGTATGGGAACATCAATCTCAAATTAATTCGTTGCCCTTCGCACTATTTGCAGTTAGGAAACATGGTATTGAAAGATGCATGAGGTTATGCCAACTATGGGATTTAAATCAGGTAGAGGATGAATATCATTTTCTGTTAGTTTGTTCCCCTTTTTAATGTTGTGAGAACTAAGTATCTACCAAGTTTTTACTTTGAACCTGCAACTACTGATAAATTCATCAATTTACTTTCATCAGATAATGTGCATATTCTTCAATGTCTTGCTGTATTTACATTTCATGCAATGAAATTACGTAGAGAGCTTTATGTAAATTTATCATAATTTCATTTTAACATTTCCACTTACTTCATGTTTTCGTAATTATATCCTGTTTTGAACAATTAAGCAACTACATTTGTATTTTGGGTCAAATGCCTTGGATGTACAGACTAAAAGACCGCACTACTCAGTCAATCTTAAATAGACTACAATGTAATTCATACCTTAGTCTAGAATCCTATCATGTTGGGATGTTGCTCTTTATTTTTCTGCTACCCACACCTGGCATATTTCGCTAGCAGCCATTTACTTTAAGGAAGCTACAGTCAGAAAGCATGTAAAAATTCATAGTTTTTTTTTTTAATTTCCCCGCTGTGAAGTGACGTCAATAGCGTCAGCATTTAACTAGAAACAACTCGAAGGATCGAGCAATATAGCAGTAAGCATATATCTGTCATATTCAATCGTTGCTATGGTAACCGTAAACTATTTTAGGTTTGAATAAACGATTCCTAGAGAACTGTCTGGCATAATAGTGGAAAACCGGGTACAACATCTCCACATGACTGGATTGTATGTTATACATACCTTGGTTGAATTAGACCTAATGAGTTTCCAATACCTGAACCCCAATCACCACCTTGGACGTAATAACTCTCAAATCCCAACCTCACCATCAACTTATCAAAAACTCTAGCAGCTGCAAACATATCGAAACCTGTGATAAAATACAACATACATTGATTGTAATTTAATAGTGTTTACATAAGTAGGATCCCCACAAGGAATGACAGACAAAAGTAGACTGACTGTTCAATAGATACACGTACACAAAATGTGGGTAAAACAGTCTCTAGATCTTAGATCATGTAACGCTTAACTAACGTTTCAAGCAATAACCCTTTATCAAAAATGAAGATTAATGTTAGAAAGCTGAAGAGATGGTCTATCCCAATGTTATGAAAATGTTATAGAGAATATACCTCAAATCATAGAATGTTGAAAAAATAGAACTGAATGGTCAAAGAAAGCTCATCAAAAGTAGATAAAACAGACATGCGTACCAATGGAAATCCCACACATAGAAGAAAGGTGTTGGTGGTTAATTGTTAAGTTCATGAATTAACTTCATATTGCTCCAAAAACTTTGGTGAGCTACTTGAACATTTTGAAGTTAAGTTCATGAACTTAGACTGAAGATTTGCACAGATGAGATTTCATCATACTTTTGAAGTTAGTAGTTAAATTGGTTACTAATTAATTAATAATTTAGTTATCATGTACAATATATACTCACGGTCAGTATTTAAGCTAGAGAGTTACTGAGTTATATAAGAGCTCAGTCCCTGTAGAGGGCGACAATTTTTGTATCTCTTTTTTCATCATAACACTGTATAAATGTTTAATGATTCTTTCAATTCATAATCATAACTTTAATAGTCTGATTGCCTTGAAATGACAGTTACAGTAGAAAGGAAACCATGAACCATTTCTTTTAGAATTTCAGTTATAAATGATATTGTTCGCCAAGATAAGCACATGTGGTGCCACGATCTGTAAACAATGCCCACTTTTCAAATTTACTTTACTGGGATACTTCATACAAATTATGGTACAAAATATAACAATCCTATGAACAAGTGTTACCAGATTTACCCCCTCTGTTGCAGTGTTACCATGGTTATCAAAACCACGCTTGTACACAATGTGGAACTATAATAAATACCTTGTTTATGAGGAGCTTCAGAGAAGCCATATCCAGGTATAGATGGACAGATAACTTCAAACGCATCGTCTTCCGTACCACCGTGATTCAATGGATCGGTCAACATTGGAAGTATTTTGTAGAATTCGATAATGGAGCCGGGCCAGCCATGAATCATAAGTAGTGGTTTGATTTTTTCTTCTGCGATACCTCTTGGCTTGACATGAATGTAATGAACATCAATGCCTTCAATGTATGTTTTAAAATGTTCAAACTGATTAAGTTTTGCCTGCTGCTTCTTCCAATCATAACTATTCATCCAGTAGTCTACAACTTTTTGCATATAATTGGCGTTGAATCCATAATGAGACTTGACGTCTTCAAGTGGCTCAAAACGCCTAGATCGGCCTAATCTGAGCTTCAGGTCATTTATGACTGTATCGGGTACATTGATGTTGACTTGACGGATTGACGTATCTTCCTCCCCTTCTCCTCGTTCACCTCGACCCCACCAACCGTCACCGTATTCGGGTGGCTCTGAGCGAGACTGTGACATCAGCATTTTTCCAACAAATGTGCCTATTACTATGGCAACAAGGAGGACACCTATTGTCAGCTTTATACCCATCTACAAACAAACAAAAATAAATCACACGTCACCGATTATCACTACTCATATCAGAGTACAAGTACAGTATTTCACTCAAGCTGCTTAAACAGCGCCCTCTATTGGTGACGGCTGTGTTAGTAGATGAAACAAAGTTTAACAGTCACCGTTTTCTAAGCTGTTTGCCAATTATCTACTGGATTGAATGTCTGTCTCTCTTTGTCTATCTGTCTGTCTGTCTGGCTGGCTGTCTGTCTGTCTGTCTGTCTGTCTGTCTGTCTGTACTACTATCGTAATTATTCATGCAGTGAAGTTTTTTACTAGATTTGATTTGATTTGAGTATAAACATGGGATTCACCCTTTCTCACCATTTCCGATGGTTTTTCAGAGTTGTTTTATTTTCAAATATTTTTAAAGGAAATGTGTGTTAATTTGTCCTACGTGCATATATCCCTTTTCCTGAATGTTGTTCTGAATAGAACATTGAAGGCTGGGAATCCCCTTTCCTGAATGCTGTTATCTGAATAGAACATTGAAGGCTGGGAATCCCCTTTCCTGAATGCTGTTATCTGAATAGAACATTGAAGGCTGGGAATCCCTTTTCCTGAATGCTGTTATCTGAATAGAACATTGAAGGCTGGGAATCCCCTTTCCTGAATGCTGTTATCTGAATAGAACATTGGAGGCTGGGAATCCCCTTTCCTGAATGCTGTTATCTGAATAGAACATTGAAGGCTGGGAATCCCCTTTCCTGAATGCTGTTATCTGAATAGAACATTGAAGGCTGGGAATCCCCTTTCCTGAATGCTGTTATCTGAATAGAACATTGAAGGCTGGGAATCCCCTTTCCTGAATGCTGTTATCTGAATAGAACATTGAAGGCTGGGAATCCCTTTTCCTGAATGCTGTTATCTGAATAGAACATTGAAGGCTGGGAATCCCCTTTCCTGAATGCTGTTATCTGAATAGAACATTGAAGGCTGGGAATCCCTTTTCCTGAATGCTGTTATCTGAATAGAACATTGAAGGCTGGGAATCCCCTTTCCTGAATGCTGTTATCTGAATAGAACATTGAAGGCTGGGAATCCCTTTTCCTGAATGCTGTTATCTGAATAGAACATTGAAGGCTGGGAATCCCCTTTCCTGAATGCTGTTATCTGAATAGAACATTGAAGGCTGGGAATCCCTTTTCCTGAATGCTGTTATCTGAATAGAACATTGAAGGCTGGGAATCCCCTTTCCTGAATGCTGTTATCTGAATAGAACATTGAAGGCTGGGAATCCCTTTTCCTGAATGCTGTTATCTGAATAGAACATTGAAGGCTGGGAATCCCCTTTCCTGAATGCTGTTATCTGAATAGAACATTGAAGGCTGGGAATCCCTTTTCCTGAATGCTGTTATCTGAATAGAACATTGAAGGCTGGGAATCCCCTTTCCTGAATGCTGTTATCTGAATAGAACATTGAAGGCTGGGAATCCCCTTTCCTGAATGCTGTTATCTGAATAGAACATTGAAGCCTGGGAATCCCCTTTCCTGAATGCTGTTATCTGAATAGAACATTGAAGGCTGGGAATCCCTTTTCCTGAATGCTGTTATCTGAATAGAACATTGAAGGCTGGGAATCCCCTTTCCTGAATGCTGTTATCTGAATAGAACATTGAAGGCTGGGAATCCCCTTTCCTGAATGCTGTTATCTGAATAGAACATTGAAGGCTGGGAATCCCCTTTCCTGAATGCTGTTATCTGAATAGAACATTGAAGGCTGGGAATCCCCTTTCCTGAATGTTGTTCTGAATAGAACATTGAAGGCTGGGAATCCCCTTTCCTGAATGCTGTTATCTGAATAGAACATTGAAGGCTGGGAATCCCCTTTCCTGAATGCTGTTATCTGAATAGAACATTGAAGGCTGGGAATCCCCTTTCCTGAATGCTGTTATCTGAATAGAACATTGAAGGCTGGGAATCCCCTTTCCTGAATGCTGTTATCTGAATAGAACATTGAAGGCTGGGAATCCCCTTTCCTGAATGCTGTTATCTGAATAGAACATTGAAGGCTGGGAATCCCTTTTCCTGAATGCTGTTATCTGAATAGAACATTGAAGGCTGGGAATCCCCTTTCCTGAATGCTGTTATCTGAATAGAACATTGAAGGCTGGGAATCCCCTTTCCTGAATGTTGTTCTGAATAGAACATTGAAGGCTGGGAATCCCCTTTCCTGAATGCTGTTATCTGAATAGAACATTGAAGGCTGGGAATCCCTTTTCCTGAATGCTGTTATCTGAATAGAACATTGAAGGCTGGGAATCCCTTTTCCTGAATGCTGTTATCTGAATAGAACATTGAAGGCTGGGAATCCCCTTTCCTGAATGCTGTTATCTGAATAGAACATTGAAGGCTGGGAATCCCCTTTCCTGAATGCTGTTATCTGAATAGAACATTGAAGGCTGGGAATCCCTTTTCCTGAATGCTGTTATCTGAATAGAACATTGAAGGCTGGGAATCCCCTTTCCTGAATGCTGTTATCTGAATAGAACATTGAAGGCTGGGAATCCCCTTTCCTGAATGCTGTTATCTGAATAGAACATTGAAGGCTGGGAATCCCCTTTCCTGAATGCTGTTATCTGAATAGAACATTGAAGGCTGGGAATCCCTTTTCCTGAATGCTGTTATCTGAATAAAACATTGAAGGCTGGGAATCCCTTTTCCTGAATGCTGTTATCTGAATAGAACATTGAAGGCTGGGAATCCCTTTCCTGAATGCTGTTATCTGAATAGAACATTGAAGGCTGGGAATCCCCTTTCCTGAATGCTGTTATCTGAATAGAACATTGAAGGCTGGGAATCCCTTTTCCTGAATGCTGTTATCTGAATAGAACATTGAAGGCTGGGAATCCCTTTTCCTGAATGCTGTTATCTGAATAGAACATTGAAGGCTGGGAATCCCTTTCCTGAATGCTGTTATCTGAATAGAACATTGAAGGCTGGGAATCCCCTTTCCTGAATGCTGTTATCTGAATAGAACATTGAAGGCTGGGAATCCCCTTTCCTGAATGCTGTTATCTGAATAGAACATTGAAGGCTGGGAATCCCCTTTCCTGAATGCTGTTATCTGAATAGAACATTGAAGGCTGGGAATCACAGACTAAGCATGTCGTCACTGTGATTATGGATATATATTAGTCATGGCGAGATATAAATCTAAACACACCGTATCTGTACCCCACCCCAAAATCTACATTTTTAGGCTGTGGACAATATGTACGACAGGGTGGAGGGTGCTGGTGAGAAATTAGGGTATGAAGAAATTGAAGGTTCACAGGGGGACCATGAACATGCTGATGATCTGATCTGGGGGGGGGGGGGGGTCCGAAATATTTTGCTCGTGATTTGAACCACATTAAAGCTCAGGAACAGTCGATTAAATTTCAAGATTTCTCGTGCCTTCGCCACAATAACTTATGTTACGGATGACAGAATACAACTTTTTAATATTCGCTAAGTTTTGATGTTTTGCGAGGTCATCGTGAACTCTCAGCTGTCATGAATTAATAATACTTGAAACAAATGTTTGCATTTCGCGAATAGTATTCTTCTGAGATGACAACATTAAGTTATTAAAAGATCCCATTGTTTAGCTAGTTTTCATATTTGCCAATATCATTTGCATTGAATTAAGGCGACGGCAACACTTCCGTTTTATTCATTTACAGTGCTGATTATTTTATCACCCAATCATTTGAGTATTGTATATTTTGTGTTTATAAGAATTTAATGTTGGAATAAAGTTTGAGACAAGGAGCGTCCATCTGCTCCCTGACTGGGCCACCAGGTTAACTATGAACACTATGCGTAGTCTGAGCTAATTCCCTAACGTCCAAGTCGATCTCGTGTACGAATTGGAGAGAGAGGGTAACATTGGAGGAGGGTTACGTTAACATTGGAGGTCCCCCTCTCTATTTGTTACACTTATACTTATATTCAGTGATGACGTAGGTGACAGCCATACGAATATATTTGTGTATCTCTCTCCCCCCCTCCCTCCCTCCCTCCCTCCCTCTCTCTCTCTCTCTCTCTCTCTCTCTCTCTCTCTCTCTCTCTCTCTCTCTCTCTCTCTCTCTCTCTCTCTCTCTCTCTCTCTCTCTCTCTCTCTCTCTCTCTCTCTCTCTCTCTCTCTCTCTCTCTCTCTCTCTCCCTTTGGAGACTATTTATACATTCAAACCTCAAAAGCAGTCGTTTACATTGCACTTTTGTAAAATTCTTCACTTCATTTTCCCTTAAGCATTTAATTATGTCAATAGCTAAGCGAATGTGTATGTCTGCCAAAATATATCTGTATAAGATGAAGTGAAGACAATTCTCAAGTACTCTATATGGCTTTCCATAATGTCTAGGGTTTGGAAGTTAATGTCAATAAATGGCCTCCTACACTAGCTATTATTTGGTGATGCTGTTTCTGCTCAAAATCAAGACTGAAAAATAAAATCCTGCTGACTAAGTATTTCCAAGTACAGATCCCAACCCAATGTGAGACCTTTTTGTCCAAAACCCAAATCTACTTGTAAAGAAATCTCTCAATGTTATGTGGACCCTGAAGTTGATTTCCACTGTTAGTTTAATGTAGTGTGCCATACTGTATATATCTGTGTGTGAGGGGGGGGGGTGGTGGATTACTGTAAAATTACACATTAAAATTATTGGGCCGCTGCGAAAATTCTTGGCTTCATTTTTTAAAAGGGGAGCTATGAAATTTGTGGAGAGCGCGAAGGGCCAGGGGGGAGCCTGGGTGCAAAATCTTTTTGACCAACATATTTGCTACCCAGCCCCCCCCCCCCCCCGCTGTTAATTCTGACCCCGGCCTTAGTTATTAGTGATGTACCTATATCACAAAAAATAATAACCCCAAAAAGAAAGACATGTACACAGGGGCAGTACAAAGTTCGCAAGGACTCTGAACTATACAGTAGCATCCACGCAAACACCGGAAGTGGTATCGAGGTGAACTTTGTTACGCTGGGTTGCCAACACAGGCACTTGTTACCCGAGATATGTATCAGAATGTTTCTATCAGAATACAATAAAATGTCGATAATATAGATAAAAATTGACGTATTTAGCCAACTATATATGAAAATGATGAAATTACACATGCTTCTGTGATCGCGCAAGTCCAGTCACCGCGAAATACAATTAACATCGAGGGATCGCCGAACGACTGTGTATTTTATATTCCCAAGAACAATTTAGATAGGTAAGAAACAGGCTTCCCACAGACCACTCAATACAAATATAAACAACACCACACTCCTGCCAACAAGCAGGCACTGTATATGTATGTGCACATACAGTGCCTGCTTGTAACTTGTAACTTTGAATCAATACACTTGTATGTGCGAAAATCTGAGCCTGCATTGTGATGACTTTCAATAGCTTGTTTGATCCAAGGACGATGTGTGTGGGTCTGTGTATCAGTAGGGGTCAGATGATGTTGCTTATATTTGTATTGAGTGGTCTGTGAGAAGCCTGTGTTTCTTATCTATCTAAATTGTTCTTGGGGAACATAAAATGTGTATGGTATGCACAATCGTATGGCAATCCCTCGATGTTTTAGTTGTAGTAGACTATATATATACGGGGTAAAATTACACATGTTTCTGTGATCACGGAAGTCCGGTGAGTGGACTTGCGCGATCACAGAAACTAGTGTAATTTTACCCATTTATATATAGTTGGCTAAATAACTCAATATTAACGATATTATCGACATTTTATTTATTCTAATATAAACATTATGATACATACCGGTATCTCGGGTAACAAGTGTCTGTGGTTGCCAACTACCCCCAGGTCATGGTCATCTACATACATAAAATACCTCACACATATTGCATTGGAAATGTAATACATGGGGTACTTTATCGCAAGTATGAGCAACATTTCTTGGGTCAACACAGTAAAACTTACCTTGTCTGTTTGCCACGTACCACGTTACTTCTTGTCCGCCAGATAAACTTAGGTGCATACGATCTGTGAACTTCAGTACCACGGGGGTCAAATGAACACCCCTAAGTTGGTCAAAATAATACAAACTCCCTAGATTTACATAGCTAAACAGTCTATGTTACTACTTTCCCTCGATTGGTATATGTTTCTCAAGGCAAATTCAACACACTTCTGTTGAAAAAAATTAATTGGATTTGTTCATGTATGGAAAAGGAGATCTTGATCTGATCTTTACGGGAGAATTTTAAGATGACGTGGTGGTGGTGGTGGTGGTGGTGGTGGTGGTGGTGGTGGTGGTGGTGATGATGATGATGATGATGATAGTTTCAAGAGGGTAAGAAATAGCTTACTCATGAATTTAACCACATTAAACTTCAGGAACAGTCGTCTATATACAGTATATTTAATTTGCCAAATTAGTTGTGTTTGTGTATGCCGTAATATATATATATATATAGAGAGAGAGAGAGAGAGAGAGAGAGAGAGAGAGAGAGAGAGAGAGAGAGAGAGAGAGAGAGAGAGAGAGAGAGAGAGAGAGAGAGAGAGAGAGAGAGAGAGAGAGAGAGAGAGAGAGATATCAGGGGAGTATATACCTTATGCATGAATGGTGAAAGTATCTTTTTTTAATTGCGCGAATATTGCGTTATTGGTGAACGATCGTTATTTTCGAACTTGAATGGTGAACGCTTAAACACATTAATCGAGAATTGCAAAATTTTGCGTAAATGAAAATTGTGAATTTAACCTCGACTGGACGCCGGACGCCAGTCGCGACTTCTGACACAGTTCCCTTTGAATGACCTTGTGGTTTGATGTTTACTTCTTCTGATCGCAACATTTAAATACGGAGTTTTATATTGGTTTACAGGAATGTCATTGAGAAGTCAGAGTGCAATTATTGTGCGAGAGAAGATTTAGACAAACCCATACCAAATTTCAATGTGTATAGGAAAGAGACAGGAAAAGGCCATGTTAAGTATATACATCTGTAGTATAATAGTATCCTCTAATAAACATTTAACCCCTTAATGACTTGAACCAGTATAAGTTATTATGAAACTGTAACTGAATCATTATCCATTTAAATATCGAAATCTAAAATAGCAAAATCGCTTAGCTAGCATTAGGGACAAGATCAATTATAGTTCAATGTAGGAAAACAAGTATTATTTTTAGTAAGCAATCCGACTTCCCTCCCTCTAACTAAATTGGCCGAAATTGAAAACTGTTTCAGTTTCAAATCAGTATGTAGTAGTATGTAGTGCTATGAATACAAAGCCAGTATGTAGTAGTATGTGGTGCTATGAATATAAAGCCAGTATGTAGTAGTATGTAGTGCTATCGAATACAAAGTCAGTATGTAGTAGTATGTAGTGCTATGAATATAAAGCCAGTATGTAGTGAGGAAAACTTGAATTAGTTCTTTTATTGACACTTTACTGTATTTTAGTGCCAAGAATTTACTATGAGAACAGGTCTTTTTTCCATTTCTCAATTTCACATTCTGTTAGAAATATTTGTATATAGGGGTATAAAACAGACTCATTAAAATTGAAATCGTTTTTGTACGATGGGAACTAAAATGGCTCAAACCTCCACCACATCCGTAAAGTAAAAGAATTTAGCTGTTTATCCTACATTGAACTACATTGAACCCCTTAGTACAGGGACTATATATATATGTGTGTGTGTGTCCCAGTATCTCATGTATGTGCCAAAACACGCAGTACTACACCACTCTGTACAATATCTTATCCACAACTCTCTCTGATTGTATATTTGGAGGTTCATTACTTATAACGACAACTTTTATTATATTTTCAAATAAAATATCCTGACACACTCCTAAAATATATATTTCCTACAATATACGACTGCCAATGAAAATGGGTATTCAGAAACTCGTCAGTGGCAATTCTACTTTTCGCAAAATATCAAAAGTATTTTTATAAAACTCTGTACACAGGTGACATTTGTCTGACTCAAAGGAGATGATGCCTGACAGTACAAATCAGAGAGAGTTGTGGGTAAAATATTGCACAGCATCCGAGGCTAGATTTAAAAAAATAAAATTACCGTATGTGTCTTCTACAATATTTTCAAAGCCCTTTTCAATATGGGAGCCATCAGATACAAAACGCATCAACACAGTAGATTGACTCGTCGATAAGGAATCGTCTGGTGCTGTGAAAGCGGAATGTGTTCATCTAACTATGTTCTACTGGCATGGGTTGGACTGTCTCCATGACCAGCGAAGAACAGGTCGCGATCATAAATCTTGAAATCTGACATGTGGCGTGTCGACATATATGTGAACAATATCCACTGACATTGGGCATCGTTTGGATAGTCTGGTGACGTCACAATTACTGGGCTACTTTGATCAGGTACGTAGATAATTGGTTGCACGAAATACAAGACGATTGTCAGGGAACTTGCACACTCTATTGTTGCACGACATACATTCTAGAATCGGGCGATGGTCCGGGAAGCTTGCATTTAATACGTTTGTACCATGTACGTATACGATCCAAGTTGAACAAAAAATATGGAATATATACTCTGGTCGTTCTACGTCACGACAACGCGCGTCTACGTCACTGGGTCTGCTGTGTCCGACATATGAGTCAAAACATTCAAACTTGTCGTTACTTTCTCCGATTTTTCTTTGATATTACTCTCACTGTTATAATTATGTTATTCTCCAATTATTGTCGTCATTCCGCCGGAAGATACTCGTGACTTAAGGGTTGTGACTACTCGGATCGCGGATCATCTAGCAACTCGTAGTGACAAAGGCCCCTTAGGTCACTCGTATTTTCCTTGGCTGAATGAAGAAAGATGTTGGGGAATAACATCTAACTACATCTTTACATTTTAGGGTTGCACGAAATATATTCTAGGATCTAGCATGGTCCGGGGAGCTTGTGTTACGTTCTGGGCCTACCCGTGTACATCGCCGTTTTGGTGTCTAAGTTGTGTTCTTATAGGTCGAGCGTAACGTAAATGATTGTCCACTCTGTCTTTCTAGGGTACCAGGATCTAACAATCTTGTCAAAGTTAGGAATTAGCCACACAGGTACAATCACTCACCCGTACGATCTTGCTCGACAGGCAGAGAGAGACACTGCACACCAACAGTTGCGTTGTAAATTAAAATCTTATCTAGGATTGGGTATAACTTTATTCACAGTTACATTTTCATAATATAGTCTGAATGACGTCATTATGAAAGACTATCTTTGCTAATAATGACGACTA
This sequence comes from Glandiceps talaboti, assembly GCF_964340395.1. NCBI lineage: Eukaryota > Metazoa > Hemichordata > Enteropneusta > Spengelidae > Glandiceps > Glandiceps talaboti. Next base: position 4,918,130 of record NC_135565.1, read on the forward strand.
GTTGATGTTTCAAAGTTAAGAAAGGTAAACACTAATGTAAATGCATCTGTACAAGAAATTAGTTTTATTGGTAATTTGAAACACAAGTTCTGTTTGACATGGTCTTGTTTAAGTTTACTATAACTGATAATGACTGCCATGATAGGTTTTTGTTTGATTCATAAATTGCCGCATATAGTCTCGTCTCGTCTAATCTCGTCTCGTCATGTCACATCATGTCCCTTGCGACCGTGCTCGGTCTTTGTGGCCCTTTTCTTGTCTCGTCTCGTCTCGTCTCGTCTTGTCTCGTCTCGTCTCGTCACGTCTCATATGGTTTTGTTAAATCACAAGTGTGCTATTTTCTGAATGGTCAATCAAATGTTCGCTTAGCACGTGATATTCTACATTATACTAGATGAAAATATGTTGACTGCATAACAAAATGTTTTGACAAGAGTCACATGACAAAAACATAGAACACGGAACATATTACGCACCTTTAGGAAGTCGAAACTCTGCGTAACCCTGATTCATTTGTTCTTCTGTTAACTTCTTAAAATATTCATCAACACTTTTGGCGACTTGGTGATCAAAGGAAGCCATTACTATATACCATTGGACAGATAATGCATACACATGCATATTTAAGTTAAAATTAGACAGCCAAATGGGAATCGAAATTGAAGACATTCTTTGTAAAAACCGAGTGGGGATGTGACGAACATAATAAAGCTTAGAAGATGAAAAATAAAGTAAACGGGTGAGAATTGGATGAACGCTAATCACATGTTGTGTGATATGGAGAGTGCTGATATAGAAACGAAGGGATGGAAGCGGACGGAAGGGAAGGAGAGAATAGACGAGAAGAGAAGAGAAGAGAAGAGAAGAGAAGGGAAGGGAAGGGAAGGGAAGGGAAGGGAAGAGAAGAGAAGAGAAGAGAAGAGAAGAGAAGAGAAGAGAAGAGAAGAGAAGAGAAGAGAAGAGAAGAGAAGAGAAGGGAAGAGAAGGGAAGGGAAGGGAAGGGAAGGGAAGA
>NC_135565.1:4924141-5006641 GCF_964340395.1 Glandiceps talaboti
TCATTTTAAAGTAACACACATTTTCCCGGAGCGTATGTGATGTAACGTTGCCGTGCAAATGATCTTGTTTTTATAGCTATGAGTAAATACCTCGATTACAACACTCCGGTTTAATAAACACTGTTTTTATTACATTTCTCATAACTGTAACTGATATTTCATGATAATAGCAATTATATCATGCACGAGATAAGTTGAACAAAAAATGTCCGATATATACTCTGGTCATTTCACGTCACGACATCGCGCGTTTATATCATGACAACGCATGCACATCTACGTCACTGGTTGTGCTGTGTTCAAAATATGAGTCAAAACGTTCAAAATTGCTATTACTTTCCCCAATTCTTTGATATTACTGGCACTGGTATAATTGTTATCGTCCAATATTTTTCGTCGTTCAGCCGAACAATACTCGTGACCTAAGTCTACCGACTCGTAGTGAAACCACCACTTAGGTCACTCATATATTCCTTGGCTATAGGAAGAAAACTATTGGGGAGTGTCTCTAATTGTCACATACCAAGCAGGATAAGCACATAGTCAAACCCTCAATATATCGAACTTCTGTATATAAGTAGTGAACAAGTTAATAGTAGTAGAAACTGTCTGATGACGAGAACTGTGTATAGAATGTTTAATCTACAACTCAACTCTCCAAGCACACCAAGCATGATGAATTAAAGATCTGTTAAGATAAAATGTTCTCAGTTCAACAACGTTACAAATAGCTGACATTTCGGGAGTACAAACTTCTATGAACTAAAACCTAACACTGTTGAAAGTGTATATCCTATGATATATATATATATATATATATATATATATATATATATATATATATATATATATATATATATATATATATATATATATATATACAATCCGAAATTGATTAAAAACGCACGTGGTGATGATTTTCATCTTCCGCTTTCTGGTTCATTTATAGAAAGCGGAACTTTTTGTCGCGAAATGTATAGCCCAAAGAGTCTATGATGTAAGTGTGTATCGAATAAATAAACCGGTGACAAAGGGTGAAAACGAACCCAGTCTCTTAAACGCAAACTTAATGAAATATTTGTATTGACAAAAGTAGATTCGATCTAGACGTTTTTAATTCAATTATCGTAGAACCTAAAGCCTGTGCCCGGGTTTGGTAATATACGAACGTAAATCGATTCAAATTTACAACCAAAGATTGATTTCTAATGAAATAAAATAAAATGTATTGTTGCTGTTGGCGGGTACTATTACGTTTTAACTCTTAGTTCGTGTGAGTTGAAAGTGTGAGTTCAATAAATTAAAAGTTAAGTAGAAATATTTTTTTTTATATAATATGAAGTCAAGTTTTTTTTCACAGCCTCTTTATCTTTTTCCGGGACCGTTGATCTTCCAAAAGTGAACAGACAAATCTCTGTCGGAAGTCCTCGAATAACCTTTGACCTCCTTCCGGTACACGTCTGACAAATCCTTCTTTCGTCATGTAGATAAGTCCCAAACCGTTCATGTGAAATTTGTCAATTTCTGCTCTCTCCGTCTTGTACTGCTCCGTTGCCCATAGTAACCAAACGATCACGTGGTCCCGTGTCCACTTCCGGGGATCTACAATGTGTTTAAACAAAAGAATGATAAATATATGAACATAAGGGTGAGATATGGCATACATATATTCTTAACCCAGAAGTGAAAAGCTGAGAGCAAATAACAAGAGTTGGAAATTCCCTAATACATAATACTACAGATTTGAATCCGGGAATACAATAAAATGTGCCTAACTCTTCGTACGGGTCATAGAACATGATGAATCAAAGCAGACGTCCAATTAATTCATGCTCGCCTCCGGGCCTTACGCCATGCAGTAACTAATTAGCAAAAACTTACACGATTATATCATATGATATATCATATAATACTTTTTCCTCAAGTGGACCCAGACACTATGATATGCAAATCAGCCAAATTCAATATTGCGGGCAGAGTAAGCGAGTACACCAAGTTCATTCTGATACGTATCACGTTTGTCAGTAAACAAAAATCTGTTAATCCGGACTTTTCAATCGAACGACCTCGAAGCTTTAGAAAATGACCCCTCACCTTTCGGAAATGCTGCCTGTCTAGCTGAGGGCACAGAGCCAACTACGTCACATAAAGGGGGTGTCAAATCGCAGTTATGTGTCGTCAGTGTGACAAAGCCCTTTGAGGATGGCATCTGTAATGTTCCATTTCGACAAACAGCCTTGCAAATATCTGCCATTGTGTAGGTCAGGTGTTTTATCTGTGCTCGTCTCCTGAGTGTCCTGATGAGATAAGAAAGAGAAAATTGATGAAAGACTTGGAAACGGAACGACAGACTGATAAATTCGCACAGACAGGCAGACAGACAGACAGACAGACAGACAGACAGACTGACTGACATATTATATACATACATACATACACACATACATACATACATACATACACACACATACATACATACATACATACATACATACATACATACACACACACATACATACATACATACATACATACATACATACATACATACATACATACATACATACAGAGTTAGTGTACGATATATATCCTTATACCTAAGTCTACGTCACGTGTATAAAATGTCTTCTAATCATGATATGAGGATATATATTCTTTTCCAGAAATAAAATAAAACTGAAACCAATACATTGAAAGTAAAAAAATACACAAATAAATCAGTTGAAAAGGAGAAGCAAGCGGTCTTGACATGTTTGTCAGAAATTACACAATGAGTGATGCAATGTACGTCCCCAGATTTCTATTTATAGATAGATAGATACACCAAGTCCGGCTCTTTGATTTGTTAAAAAAAACCAGGTAAAGTATCAGTTATTGTTCTTGTTGCTGATTTAAGGCATGGGTTGTTATGTGTTTATTTTGTGGTATATGATTGGTCAGTTTTACTGTTTTTTTTGTCAGGTGATGTACAATTAACTGAGATTTTCAAACCGAGCTTTGACTAGCTGGATATATTATTTACATTCACACACGTTTTGAAAGAAAAATATGCAATACATACATCATCTCAAAGGTAATATTCAAAATTGATTAAATCTTATTGGGATAATAGTTTGGTTTAATATTTCATCGGTTTGATTATTTTTGAGTTGCTATATATTTCACATTTATAACCTTGATCAAAACACAATTTTCCGCGTTTTAAAAATAAACTAAATGATGTTATTTTTTGTTCAAATTTTTTCGACTTAAATTGAGCGCCCCCCCCCCCCCCCCGGCCCAAATAAAAAGATGTAAGTGATAAGATAGTCGACGTAAAGTCCCTATCTTATTTCTCTGTGCATACTTTAATGCCGTTTTGCAAAAATGTACGTCGTTACAATATATGGGAGATAAAATCTTTCGTTTCAGTCAATTTAATGACCCATGCCATACAATTGTACATTCAAGATTCAAACGTTATATTATTACAAATAAAATAGAATACACACACAATACATTATAATGTAATGTAAAATAAAACCGTGCTTGTAAATTTTCAAATATAATTATAAAAATTGTCATTTAAGAAACATGAAAATTAAAAACATTATAAATACTATTAACTTATATAGGGAAAATGAACATAATAAAATTGCAGACATAAATATAATCGACATTGGCGCGTTTTTCATATCAAGGGTATGATAGTAATGACTTTGGGCAAAAAATATGTGAAAATATGAAAAAGCATGTCAAATAACAATAAAACGCAAACTCTGGGGAAAAAATACCAAACACTGGGGGAAAAAAATACACAACTTTACCTCACCGAGCTGCTACTTAGACCAAGCGTGGACGATTGTACATTCAATGTTGTACGGTAATGTACTTGTTTTTCACTCTGAGTCTGGATACAAGCTCAAATCTACTATATACCTAAAACTACAGGTCTGGGAATTTTCTGACATTAATTATGTTTCGAGTCTTAATTCCGTAAATTGATGATTGATCTATAGAGTATAGTGAGAACAGCATGGAAATTACGAATGTAGGAGTTATACTGTGGGCTTCGGCCAATCACAGTTAAGAACACACAGCGTGCGGCAAACGTTCGTAGAAACTTGATCGTGTGTTTAAAAGTTAATAATTCAGGAATTCACTGTTTTTGTTAAATACACTTTTTTTCCGTTTAGGATTAATATTTTAGTGAATAAAAAGCAATTGTCTGACTGACAGAGCTATTGAAAAAGTTAATCCTGAAAAAAAGTCGACCCAATCATATGAATCCATTATTAATACACTTAAGATAACACTATGCCTTAACGTGGGACTCATCGATCAAACATAGGACTTTCAGATTGCACAATAATGTAAATATAATCGAAGGCAGAAAGTTTTGTCTATGTGGATATCTATTACGTTATTTTCTCATTTTTTAATAAATATTCGCTTCCATCGCTAAACCTTATTTTCTTACAAATTTATATAGTTACGGCTGGAATGTTCAGTGTCGAAGTGTCTATGCCGTTGGTCAACAAAAAATAAGAAAAATATTTTATTTCGTCGGATATTAACTTTAATTTCGTTTATGTTCACTTGACCGTGTTGATACGTCTCCAGGATACGCTTAGCATACAAATTATTTTTTTAATATTTGTGTTTTGTTTAGTTTTTCAATAATAGCGTATCAGCGGTCCGAACCTCAAATATATAGCAGCGTTTTCTTCAGAATAATTGTTACAAATAAAAAATAAAAGTAAAATAAATGGCTAGTAAAATTCGAGACTTAAAACTATAAAACTATTCAAGTAATTGTTAACATTTGATAACTAATGCGAAATAACTTACACATGACTTTGTATGTTTTTTTTTGTTTTTGTTTTTTGGAATATCGATGGTCTCACGAACATTGCCAGACGATTTGCTCTATAAAATCCTGTTATGTTGTCTAGTCGTTGTGTTTCCTTTGATCCGCACTACAATGCGAAGACGGAAGTAAAACGCGATTCAACAAATATCCTATTGTCTACGTTTTATGTACGTTGGGCAAGCACCTACTTCAGATCAGCGACGTTCCAGCAATAGTGACTAAAACAACATTTAATGTTTTCAAATGCTCTGTCAGGATTTAGACGTAGAAACGTACGGATATATGCGCTTCAGTACAAAACCATAGACTCCAGAGTTATTTTTAAACAAGTATTAGCGGGAATTATCATCCCTAGAGCTACTTAAACCACGATAACTCATGTCAGTTCTGCTTTTTAGTAGGGGTATATGAAGACAGCGACCCAAGGTCAGCAAATGTTGACAGATGGAGCAAAGCGTCTCTGATGAGTAAACCCATTGCAAACCTGCATGCATAATAACTGCTTGACGTTTATAGTATAGGCGAATGAATCTGAAGTGGAGCTCGGCTTATTCGACTGAGAGCAATGAAGAAACTTTTATAAAATTAGGGGGCCTGAAATTCGTGTAAATTGGAACAAACATGAGTCGGAGACGACACAACATTCATGAGGGAAGGTGAAGCGAAAATTATATGCATGAGTTATAACTTGCACTTACCTATCTCAGTATTCGTCTCGACTGACTTTCTTACATGTAAATAAAGCAATTGCAAGTCCTAACATCGATAACATTAAATCTATATGGTATGTATCTGTATGATAGAATTTACTATAAAACGCACTGTGCTGGAAAGAAGTGTCTGTCGAGTCACGAAAACAATAGGGGCGAAACCATTTCGTGCGGAGGGGGAGGGCTATGTGAAGAAGTAAATTAGCGAGAGACAGAGAAAGACAGAGACAGAGAGACAGAGAGACAGACAGACAGAGAGACAGACAGACAGACAGACAGACAGACAGACAGACAGACAGAGAGCGACAGAGACAGAGACAGCGACAGACAGACAGACAGACAGACAGACAGACAGACAGACAGACAGACAGAACATTTCTATACATTAAATATTGATGAATTCACAAATACTAAGCTTAGCTAAGCGATTAATTCATTTGTAATAATACACTTATTTGACCGAAATACACTGGTCTGTTTCTCTAGCTGCCTGTCGTATGTTACAACATTGTGTACCCCTCAGTGCATACCTTATCACCCCTTAAAAAAGTATAACCGCCTAAGTTTGTTATTTCCGTCGACTAAACTTGTTTTGACGACATTTTCGTAAGGTACACTCAGCAATCACGTGATTTATGTGACATTTCGTCGAACTTCCTCTTTTTACTACAAAAATCGATGACAACATGTTTCAGTCTCGCGGGTCGACTAGAATCAAAACCCAGCACTGTGACAGATGCTAAATGTAACATAGACATATTGTGCCTGTTAGATTGAAATCATAACTTCTGCTTTGTTTTTATCTTTATCTATCGTTATATTGTTTCTTGTCATCACCCAATTTTCAAATTGATAACGTATATTCCTAAACAAAATATGGAACTCATGTTTACACTTGTCTAATGACGAAATACCAATGTGTGTTCATGTTATCGTCTGCGCGTTTTAGTTTTCAAGGAGAGGAACATATTATTTACTTGTACCTCACGCAAGCACAGGTAAGGCGTTCGCGCAAAAAACTCGCGGGATCTATACCTTAGTCGGTCGACTGAGGTTTAAATAGGGGCCTTGTCATTCCAAGTCGAAAGCGAGAAGTGATGAATACTTGGTCACGGGTAGTTTAAGGTTGAAAGAAGAAAAATGCTGGCGAATGATGTCTTAATGAAAATCATAATTTATAGAACCGATAGACAGTGTCCTCAAGGGGTATTTTATCTGTCAAACATGCAGGGGATCTTTGGGTCTCATTTTGGCTAATACACTTCACCTACCTATACAACTTTCGTAGTGTAAGTCACCGAACTACAACACTCGTGAAGTTTTAATGTGAACCATTAATGTATGAAACAACGGTTGTTTTTCTCGTTAAAAAAGAATGAAATGCAAGTTGGAGCATGTACCTAGCATATATCAATAACATAGTTCCCCTATACGTCTGTTGTGTGGTAAATTTGAATCGGGTGATAGTCGGTGACACGTATCAAAGGCTTATCAAGTGAAGTGGTACTTAACTCACTATATCTTATCAAAAGGGGAACTACCACCCGATAATAAAAAATCAAGGACTTACGTACGTACGTAGATACATACATATATACATACATACATACCTACCTACCTACCTACCTACCTACCTACCTACCTACATACATACATACATACATACATACATACGTACGTACGTACGTACGTACGTGCGTGCATGCATGCATGCATGCATGCAGACAGACAGACAGACAGACAGACAGACAGACAGACAGACAGACAGACAGACAGACAGACAGACAGACTGATTGAATTGAAACAAGTATCTAGCGAATCGAAGGATATACTACCAGTTCTGTGTAAAATACTACACGTGCTAATACAACAATGTGTATAGTATTGTAACAATCTATTATGTCTCGCCTCGCCCTAAATCATGTCAGGAGCAGCGCCAAAGAGCAGATTTGTGGTTTTAATTTAATATGTTGTTGAAGACCAAAAATGATCTTATTAATATAATTGTAGGGAGGGTGTATAGCTGTTCATCTTATGTGTCCCCCTCCCCCACTGGCGGTGAAAGATGTCTACCCTCCCTCTCTCCCTCCCACTTGGTTTCAACTTCCCGTTAGCCAACTGTCCTGGAATATTGTCGAATGTTTTACGACTCATTTTGACGTACACAATATGTGCCCCTCACTCACAATTCCATGCTTTCCCCTCCCACTGTATTACAATCAGGACTTCCCCGTTACAACCCTTCCCAATTTGCTCCCCTGCCACACTACCGATTAGAAATATTGCCCGCCCACCTAGAAATTTCGGAAAAATATTTTGCTAGAAAGGTTTCGTTGACTGCACCTGTCATGCCCGTCTGTCTGTCAATCCGTCTGTTCATTTTTGTCTGTCTGTCTGTCTGTCTGTCTGTCTGTCTGTCTGTCTGTCTGTCTGTCTGTCTGTGTGACTGTTTGGCTGGTTTGCTGACCTGGTCTTCGTATCATCTATATCTATATAGTAGACGAGTGCAAAAAATTAGATTGTTTCTAGCAAAGCAGTGAGTAACGTATTTTTATTTTAAGACAAATATACCTTTTGATACTTTCATCTCATTTTAATTTTCCTTCTAAAAATATATGATTTAAAATATATAAAATAAATGTCATCTCGTGCTTAAAGTTTGACTTGGTGTAATGCATTCTTTTTATTTTATTACATCCCATAATTAGGTGCAACAGTATTCCGGCAATACGTTAAACTGAATTTGCGTCCCTGAAATTTAAAGCGGTGAGTCCCGCCTGAGTCTTCGATGTAACAGCGCCCTCGGTGTCGCTTCCCAACTACTGAGCAGGTGTCCAACCTAGTATAGTTCATGCATGGTTACTCATGGCCAGTGACTTATGACTTAGTGTTATGTGATACACTACTCTACGAAATCCTTTGTTCAAATTCAGCTATTTAGGGACAGTCATGAGCAACAGTGGAATATGTCAAGAAATCGCAACTAGAGTCGTATATAATGAGAATAAAGACAGCTATAAATGGTCATGTGACCCACCCTCAATCGTGACATCAGATTGGCGACCAAGTTTACGGGTGTGGAATAAAGCCTCGCCGAGTTTCGCTGTCGCAAAATTGCAACAGTTCGATAGAGTTAAGTTGATTGTTGACAGAGTAACCTACATAGATGAGTTTACATGAATGATAAAAAATAAAAATGAAGATGTCTTCGAATTTTCATAAAAATAACGACTTTACGTTTATTATTCGACATCCACAACATTCATCATAACAAAACGCATTTTTTAATTTCCTGAATATTACAATATAAGCATTCTTTTGAATTTATCTACTAGCAAACTAACCGTTTCCCTCAAAAATGATATTTAATTTGTGAATTAGTTGCCACAGTGAAAAAAAAAAAGCTTCAAAATCGCGTTTACATGCTTGAGTGAGTTTGGTTTGTTCAGTTACTGTATAAATTGTTGACTTCAAAATCTGAATCATATTTGAAATGGCCTTGAGATCTAACTATTGTAAATCAGCTAACTAGATTAATAACTCGACATGTAGACTATAAAACATAGACATGTAGTCGCAAAAATAGTCAGTAAAAGAATAGTAAAATTTACAGTAGGGAATGAAAACATATACTCGTATTAATGCACAGTCACAGATACGGAACCTTGCTCCACACCGTTGTTTCATTAACCTCACCATGGGACACATTATTATAAAGTCAATTGTACTCCCCTTCACGTTAAAGTTCTGATTTTTTTTCCTACGATACTTTTTTTCTGTCGTTGGTTGAACATTTTCGTTGATATCGGAAAGAATACCTCAGAAAACCATGAATTGTGTTCACTTGATATTGGCGGGAAAGAGCAGACGACAATGATCTGTAGTCTCAAATCGTTCGTGTTTACAATGTTGCAGTGTTCCAATGATAAATTATAGGGTAATTCCTAATAAGAAAACTGCAAATTTGAGACGGCCATATATACAGGCACTAAAATAATATAGATTACTGTTCATGGTACATTTTGTTAGCATTTAAATATGACGAAACGGGAAGTATCCCAAATGAAATGCTACATGGGGACAAATCAACAAATGGATGTCAAAGGTCATCACGAGCGAGCTCCATTCTCCATTCAGAAATCGACAACTCAGTTGGCATGTGTTTGTGTGCGCACGTGCCAGTGGCTTACATACAAACACATTTTTTTTATTTTCATTCACATAAAAACACGTTTCTAAGGAAATAACCAACTGCGTAAAGAATGTTGCAGAGTGACTTTAACAGGACTGATTAATTCATTTAGTACAAAAAGACCGAAACTGGCCCTGTCGTTTTAATTCTCTAAGAAAAAAAACATCATTTTTCCAGTAAGTGTAACTTCAAATTATGCCCCAAAGCAGAGCAATCCTGGATCTTACACGATAACACCCCCACCCCTCACCAAAGTACTACATAAGTCACACACTGTGTAGTTCTTTTCTCTTTTAACGTTGTGTGTAGCTTCATACTACAGAAGTAGAGAGTGTATACGCCCCTCCAGTCCCCCCACCCTGCCAATCATGACGTCACCAGTATTTATTTGTGACATGATAAAGTGTAATGATTTGGTTCGTGTTCTTCCGGTTAATATTTGGGAATTTCCCGACCCAATCCAAACTATTTGTATTTAACACGCTACGGTGGTATTTAAATATTAAATCTCTAGCGTATGGATTACCGCTATGACAAAACAGTGAATCAACTTTACACGTCGATGAAGGCCCTTGATACATAACCCATTTAGCATCATGTACCTGTATCGCTTCAGAACCAAGTAAGTCATTTAAACCCAGCAAGAGTACCAACTTTGAAGTCATTCACCGATCGCCATCTTTACGTCTACACACTTGGGATTGGCCGACATTCTTCTAATTTGACAGGAGTAATCGAATGTTCAATACTTGTAAGTGCTAGTATTTTTCTATCTCATTTAACTTATGTACGCTAACCTGAGTCTTGTCCATTCAAACATAGTTAGTTTAGATTTTAAGTCAATCGTTTTATAGCAGTCTACTAAACCACCGACTGTCACACACACACACACACACACACACACACACACACACACACACACACACACACACACACACATACATACATACATACATACATACATACATACATACATACATACATACATACATACAAATACACGCCGATCCCACCCCATCCCAAAACACACACTCACACACTGTACAAACAGATGCACAGTCATTCCCACTACACAGCATAAAACTATGCGTCATGTATACTTACACAGCTCAGATTTCAGAAAATGGCTTAGTTTATTACAATAAAAGTATGAAAGTCAATTTAATTACTTGCTTGAATGATTCAGAAATGAAACAATTAGTGTTTCCGTGGTGATATCGTTCAAGAATCGTTCAATCTCTATGACTTTATTCATAGGTCAAACGTCATTCTGTGGATAACATTGCTAATAATACTAAAGTAATTCCAACGACTGAATGTATGAACAAATATGTAAAATTCAGAGTCGAAACAAATGTACACATTCGACCATTTATTTATTCCTAGTAACGAGGTTACTAGGAATTGTCTAGGTACCGGTTGTACACTAGGTTGAGACTAGGTTGTCTATTTATAAACAAGGCAATGTCTGTATGGTTCTAATTTAAAACTTACACAAAATCACCCACCCCAACCCATCCACCCACCCACCCACCCACCAGCATAATTCAACATTAACAACTTCATTATACACATGTGTTTGATTTGTCGGTTTTTATGGTATATTTATGTACAGTTGTATCAGTGAGGTGGCTTTGCGGTGCGGTGAGGTGGAGTTGGGGTGTGAATGTAAATATGAATATAGCTGTGTGCGATCACTGGTACAGTACACATACATCTTTTTTGCGAAACTTCTATATCTGGAAAGTGTGCGAATCATTTGACCTCCTTTCTGCATTACACCATACAGCTGGGGTCAGTGAATGAGCTTCTATTTTACTTTATGTCTCATGCACGAATATCTAAGACCCGTGATAATTTTACAGAATTTGCCATGACACTGAAAAGTCTTTAGATATAACGTAATCGTTTCTGACATTACGTACAACAGTGTAAATGAAAGAAAAAAACGATGAAAAGAAAGAACTATCATCGTCTCGGTTGTCTTCTGAAACTTTATTTGTCAAGTTGATTTTTTATTGAAAAGAATGTTGTAATAAATTATAGTATCGCAACTATATTTCAGAATTATCTCAATGTGGCGAGACGTCTTCACAATAACTAAAATGTGACCATGAGACGTCGAAATCGGCAAGAGTTGTCTAAATTGAATTGAAAAATGATTGCATACATCACAGAAAGGAAATAAAATGAAATAAAACGACTTACTTTTTATCTCATTTTTTATCTATTACTTTGAATGTATTTTATCCGACGTAAAGTTTTATTATGATTACAATGTGATGTGGGAATACGGCTTTATAGCTTTTAGTTACATCTATTTCCTTTGTCTATTGTCATTTTTCTTGTATTTTGTCGTTCAGATAGATTCTGCATTTTCATGAAAAGGAAATATAGATAACAACATACAAAGGCACCGAGCCGAATTTTAATCAGAATTAGTCTCTATGTATTCAATGCCCTCGGGCCTTGATGTAATATAGAATAGAAGAGTACTGAGAATTAGTAGACGGCATAACCTCTAGATCGTGTGTATGTCTCTCTCTCCCTCTGTCTGTCTCTGTCTGCATGTCCGCCTCTGTCTGTCTGTCTCTGTCTCTCTGCCTGTCTCTCTGTCTCTGTCTATGTCCCTGTCTCTCTATATGTCTGTCTCTGTCTCTCTCTTTGCTCCTCTCCCCCTCCCTCCCGCTCTCTCACTCCCTCTCTCTGTCTATGTCTTTCTGCCTCTGTCTGTCCCTCCGTCTGAGTCCGTCTGTCTGTCTGTCTGTCTGTCTGTCTGTCTGTCTGTCTGTCTGTCTGTCTGTCTGTCTCTCTCTGTCTCTCTGTCTGTCTCTCTGTCTGTCTGTCTGTCTGTCTGTCTGTCTGTCTGTCTGTCTGTCTCTCTCTCTCTCTCTCTCTCTCTCTCTCTCTCTCTCTCTCTCTCTCTCTCTCTCTCTCTCTCTCTCTCTCTCTCTCTCTCTCTCTCTCTCTCTCTCTCTATGTTGTCTATGCAGTGCGTTTGCGTATCGATCGTATCCACCCTTAGACTACTTTCAATTGAGTTATTGTTCATCACATAATATTATAGTCTCTCCCAGTTTCATTAATGTTAGTTAAAATAAGGCTCAATAGGCGATGACTTATAAACTTACGCCAATTATATACACCCTGTCAACATTGTCAATAAATACATTGAACGCACAGCTGCTGCTTGACCCACGTTAATGTGGAGTGGTTACTACTGAAGAATAAACAATAGTCTATTTATGTGTTTGAAAGTGTTTCTATTCAGAATCCCACTATATATAATTTATTTGTACTATTTTATTCTTGTGCACCAAAATGCTTGAATGTAAATCGGCAAATGTGTTGTGAACCACAGGGAGTGTCCAGTCAGTCACGTGACTGTGGTTCCCTATATCTGCAGACAAATGCTTAATTTGAATCGGGGGTCGTACCCCTAAATTAAATGCATTACTAAACGATTACCTTCACACAGTGCACATAACCCTCCCCCATCCCCTACGTACAACTATCCATGAAATGACATATGACGTCGCTGTATACACACCTGTTTACATTTATACATTGTTTGCTTGAACTATACAAGAACTTGGAATTTCCCAACTTAGTGAGGAGCATGCGCACTAAATGTGGGAATTTCCACTTCTTTTTTCATGCACGAATATCGTGATCGGTTAATCCTATTATGATAACCCAGTATTATAGGCTTACGAAACGATTTTTAATCTCTAAACGTTAAAATATAACCGTTACACAGCTTAAAATATTGAGCCACACATTTTCAATATAAAATCTGTCCCCGAGAGATATGGTCGCTGAGAAATGTTTAATAATTGTGTTCAATGAAACGTGAGACAGCGAAGGTGTGTTTTTTAATTAAGAATGTCTGGACTTGTTTGTCGATGCCCAAGTAGACTAATGCCCGTTGGGTATTCATGCTATATGCAGTCTCGGTACGTGTAAGATGAACATAGAACATTTGCCTGGGCGCTATAATACTACCAAGCTAGAGTGACTATAGACTTTTAATTAGGCGCCAATGATGCCATTTTTAAATCTCTCCCAATTTTTTTTTTTTTTACGAATTACATAAAACAAAAAGCATTTAATATTTAATTCAAGCTTCTAGAAAAATCCTGCCCATGGTGCGTAACTAGTTGAAGATGCAACGCGCTTTTGTACTCCATTATCAGATTAGTGATAACACAAAATACAGACACTGACAATACTCAATATAAAAATGATACATTTTGTCTGTCTTTGAAGAAAAATGATCAAATCAGCATCACTGTCGGATGCCACAATGAAGATTCAAACACAGAACTGTTTATTTATGTGTACAGTGATCACGAGAAAAAATGCCACGTTTCACGTACAGCAGGGCTATCGGTGTTTGAACATGTGTTAAGGCCTAATAAAAAAATGGCGATTACGGTCAATTTTAGAATAGGTGGGATAGGAAGATTATTTTATTTTATTTTATTTTATTAAATGATTTTTTTTTCATGTGTCAGTGCCCAGTTCAGGTAGTTATGTTTCCGTTGTTTTCCATATAATCTCTGTGTTATTGGTTTCTTCCCATCAGATGTACAGCCATTACAGATTGGGAGGACAGTTTTATGTTGTGTTTTTAAGTTGATGTCAGTTTCCGCATCCACTATTTCTTGCGAGACTTCACAATTTTCGCGATTTTATCATTTTTTTCTCGAATATGTAAAAAAAAAGATTCAGGGTCGGCTGTGAAACATTGAGTAGGGTTGGGTAACAGGAACCAAAAATTAGTTTTGTTTAGGCTTAATCAATTTAAAAATGCCATATCAGATATAAATCACACCGTGTCGCTTAATTTGAACTCTATAGTCACCCTGGTGTGGTAGTACTGTCGGTAGACATTCATAAAGCGAAGCCATTTGGGTACTTTAAAACAGGAGAGTTTGTCATATACAAAATTATAATGTGATTATCAGATTATATTAAAGTGTTGATAAAACTACTAAGCCCATAAATCTACTCTAGAACGAGACATCACGTTATGATAAAGTGACCTTGAAATCATAACGTGATGTCTCGTTCTAGAGTAGATTTATGTGCTTAGTAATGTAATTAATGGTCTTCAGCCCAAATACACGTATACTTGTATAGTTAATTAATTGACATCTAAATATTTTTCTCTGTCATGTTTTTCCGTCCTGTCATATTTTTGAAAGAGACATATGAATAGGTATGTAATAACTTGAACTATGGATTAATATTAGTGCCTTATTTGATTTGGCATGTGGATGAAAATTTGGATTTGAAATAAATTAAACAACGTTAATATGTTTACTCTGAAAATAATACTGAAACAACAACCGAAATCTGTTTAAAACTGCTGTAACTAAATAATTGCAAAAAAAGGTCTACAGAACCCTCCCCCAACTGAAAAAGAAAAAGAAAAGAGAAAAACAGCTAAAAGGTTTAAATAATATTGTTATCGTGAATAAGGACTCGATTTGTAAATTAACTCGATAAATAGTCCCTATATGACGTCCAGACTGCGCTGTAGTATCTCTCGCTTCTCCATATGTGGAAACGTTAAAATGTTTTAATTTTGTATTTAAATGTGTGATTACTTGTGTTTAGTTATATATATATATATGTACGTGTGTGTGTGTGTGTTTGACAAACAACTACACAAATACTTTACACCCAATTCCTTATTAAGGGATTGTTTACTATGTTAAATCTCAGGGTTGATCTCAGTTTGCCTGATTAGCTATGCAAATATATCATGGTCGTGGTAGTACTGGTTAGGTGACATGTGCACATTGTTGTATGATGCCATCATTTACTTCACTGTTCATTTTCCCCTACAGTACTTATGACAAAAACACATTTGAAACACATTTTAACAAAAGAAAGAAAAACAAGAAAGAAAGAAAAAAGGAAGAAGGAAGGATGGAAGGAAGGGAGGAAGGAAGAAAAAAGACAGAAAGATGGGAGGGGGAAAGAAAGAGAGGGGTAGGACGGACGGATGGACGAACAGGAAGGAATGGGGAGGAAGAAAGCAAAAATGAAAGAAAGAAAAAGAAAGGAAGGAAAGACAGACAGACAGACAGACAGATAGATAGACAGAGATAGATTGATAGATAGATAGATAGATAGATAGATAGATAGATAGATAGATAGATAGATAGATAGATAGATATATAGGTAGGTAGGTAGGTAGAATAAAATAACGGAAGAAAAAAGAAAGAAAGAAAAAAATATAGTTGGATAAATACTACATTGTGTACATCATTGACAGGATGGTATATTGACAAACAATGATCTAAACAAGTACAATTTCCATACTCTCAAAGGATGAAAATTCCAGTTTCCTAAATAGTATAAATATACTTATCTGATATTAACCAACGATTTCCGAAATATCATTTGATGCAGGAAATAATGGAAGATGGAAACGGGAATGAACAAAATGTTGTCATGGAAGACTGGAAGAAACATACAGTCGATATGGATATCCAGGAATTGACTGAAAAATACGAGCTTCATAGAGGTATTGTAAACTGATTTATAACAACTTTCATAGATTTGCTTAGACCGTGTCACGTGGTATGAACTGGTGACCCACAGTGACCTCAATTTACGTACATACGGAAATACTAGAATTCGTTCCATTTTACCATAGGGTACTATTACAGTAGCACATGTGTCGTAGTACCGGTGATTTGCTTTGACGCTTTCTGGAGAGAATGCGTGCTTAAGAATGACCTATGTCATAAACCATAGCCTTATTCAGTCACTAATAGATATTATATTACCCGTCATGCTGTTATGTAGCAACTATTTTGCTCAGCTTTCATCCTCAGGAAATACCTGGTCCAGTAGTTACTGCATAACGGCCCTCAGGATAATAGAAATCTTCTAGTGCCCTCATAGCCAGGCAATCAATATATAATAGAAACTTCAATCATATTACCAAACTTTTTTTTCAATCATTCATATTAATTATTCGGATTTTGCAAAGTAAAGTCTAAATAGAAGGATGACAAAAGAGTCTGGCATATCTTCAAGAATCTTCAAGATGTAGTATCTACAAAGGGAACGTTTTTTTAGAACAGTTTTGTTACCTATATAGACACACTGAATATTATTATATCATCTGTGGGTAAACGTACTCATATAGCAAGGTTCAATCAATACAATCAAATTGGTTGGTGTCCGCACCTTAAGACTAGCATCCCCTAACGATCACAGTTTCAACACGTTACTGTACTCCAGGAGGATAAAACAGATTTCTAATTAATAAGTATGTCCAATGTCTACCAGTTAATTATATTTTAACAAATGTCAATGAATACATTTTTTGTGTTGTCTACTCAAAAATAAATACTCTTTTTGCAGCTAGTGCAGGTTTAAAAGGATGAAAAATAATATGTAATAATTTAATACAATTATAATATGCATAACATTGAACAAAACCATGCAGGTTTGTGGTAATATTGTTGTTGATACGACGATTAGTACCATTTTCATTCCAGATTTCGCTATCATTTAGAAAAATAAATGTACCTTTGTGCTCCCCTTTTGAAAATCTTCATGATGAGACTGTTCAAAGTCAAGGAATAACTTCAATTTCATAGAAGTGCGTAACAAACTTCGAATAGTTTATTTCCTTTACTTTTTTCTCTCCAGATATTACAAAATGGACGTCTGAACAAGTGGTTTTATGGTTTAAATTTGTTGTAGCCAAATTTATGCTTCAACATTTACAGGCAGATACAATTCTACACAGAGACTTTGATGGTAGTAAACTATACACTATCAATGAGGAGGACTTCAAAAATATTTTTTCAACTGAAGCGGACGTTATTTATTATTATTTTCAATATTGGAAAAAAGGTATGATTACAAATCTAACAAAAGAAAATTTTAGTTATGTTATTAGTTTTGACACACTATCTTTAGGCTATGTTTACATACGACAATGTGATCAATGGTATCATTTTCATTTTAATGCGTTTTAATGTGTTTGCATGATAGACAGAGACACTCGTGTTTTATTGTTTACACGGAAATACCAAAGACGGAACAAATAGAAAATTACGCTGTCGTACACGCATAGCATAACAGAACAGCGGGGAGCACATCTGATATCGAATGCGTGGGTCTTCCAATTGTTACGTTTTTGATCGTTTACACGACACCATTTTCATGTGTGTGTGTGTGGGGGGGGGTGGGGGTGGAGTGTATGTGTGTATAGTAGGTATGTGCAGTATATATGTATGTATGTATGTATGTATGTATGTATGTATGTATGTATGTAATGTATGTATGTATACGTATGTATGTATGTATGTACGTACGTACGTACGTACGACGTCTGTCTGTCAGCCTGTCTGAATGAATGAATGCACATATATATACGTGTGTGTGTGTTTGTGTGTGTGTGTGTGTGTGTGTGTGTGTGTGTGTACATATGAAATACGGCCAACACACAAAACTAAAACTAAATACGTATCATCTTTAATTAGATTCGTTGTCTTTACTTGAAAACAAGATAATAAATTATACATCGTACTTCACTTTTGCAGCATGTACATCTAATGAATACTGACCAATCAGGAACCAGGAGAGATATTCTGACAACGGAATTACTCTACTTCAGTATTTGATAGAAACGGAATTGTGGAATTCTACCTACTATGGAGGTCACTGCCAATCAAGAAGGCCAGATTGAGTTCTGTAATGACTGCAATTGGACGATTTATTAACTTCTTTTGTTAAGCACAATTCTAAGAAATGGTCAATTTGATGTTGGGGTATTCTTCACTGTGAATTTACCACAAGTTTGGTTGCAGTTATGAAGTCTTACAGCTAAAATGCCGTTGGCTTGGTGTTTTACTCATGTAATATGACATTTTTACTCACATTCAGACAACCTCTAATGCAAAAGAAACAATTACATAGGTGCTGTGCACAGTGGGGATGTAGAAGTAGTCAAGTTGATGTGTTGATTATCAGTTAGAAAATAAACAATTTAAACCATTAAATAAAAAAAATAAGTCCATGTGTAATGTTTCCATTATAGAAGCCTGTTTTTACTGCACTGTGAAAGAATAGCACTGGTTATCACTGTTCAATGTGATTGGGGAAAGGATCCTGCAGTGTTTATTGTGTCAATGTTATTGTTAGTCTAGAATTGAAATATGCCTATCTCTGTGTCAAAATTGTAATGTCCCATGAGAGTGAAACACCAAGCCTACATCATTTTAGCTGTAACGTCCCATGAGTGAAACACCAAGTTTACATCATTTTAGCTATATAGTAAAGTGCTAATAATCTATGTCTTCACTCTTCCTCCATTCTCCCAGCTTCTCTCTATAATTTGCTCTCATTCGATAATTGTTACACACACTTATCTCACCCTCTCATTTTAAAAAAGATGGGTTTTTTTTCTATGCTTGTGTAAATGCAATCACATTTGTAACCCTGTTTCGTCTCAAGAGTGCTTCAAAATATAAGTGTGATTTTCGCATTGTGCACGTGAATGAGGTTGAAAACAACCCAACCCAATCTCAGTTACAGATTACACAGCCCCGTTACAGGGTATATTCATCCACAGTCCTGCTACATCGCCATGATAAACCATACTTGCTAAATAGATGTGAATTTCACCTCTGTGTCAGGACTATGCTGCAATATTTCGCAAAAAGCGGGTACATGGCTGTGGGTAAAACCTCTTGTGCATGGATGTTAGGGAGATTTCACTAATTACAAGAGGAGGGCCGGGAAAATTGGTGTGGGCCACTTTTCCCAATCCGGTCCTCGGGGAGGGCCTTGCAGGGGAGGGCTAGTTGTTACTTTTACTCATTTTTATCTAACTTAAAATTGCATTATGTTGCGATTTTGGCATGATCCCACCGCTGCCACCAGTTCTAAATCCTACGGCTGCCATATCTCACCACTGCCACCGTTGTATAGTAATATCATAACATATCAGTGAAATGCAGTGAATTCACTGTTAGTTTGAGCTCTAACAACTACACCATAGAATATTGGTTAAAAATATGAAATAATTGAATAGGGGGAGGGTAAATGCTTTAGAGAAAGGACATTTAGTGAGGGTCACTCAGTAGCACAACTGATTAGGGGGAGGGTAACATTTTGTCATATAACGGGCTTGATTTCCCCCGATCCCCCTCCTTGTAATTACTGAGGCTCCATTATTATGTAGCACTGCTATCTCTGACATCCATGTTATATAAATGTTATACACCTGTCACATCTAGGTCTGTCACAGCTGTGTGCTGGCCAGAGCTGCTACACGGAAATTTTTCACATAGCTGGTACAACCTCTATTGCTCTACAGGGCTAGTACAGCAATGTGTAAAACGCTGGCCTACGCATGTGACTGTTACAGAGGTGTTGGAGTTGCCCTGTGTATACGGCACTAAATGCTAATATTTTAGTTTTACTTAACATTTTTTGCGTGATGTGGCTGTAAATATGCCAAAATTAAACAAACAGAGTGAGTTGTGAGGTGTCTTTTACATTATTTTTTAATCGTAGAAAAGTTAATTTTGAATTTCAAATTTCAAATAAAGATTAGAACAATTGAAATTATACAACAGAATAATGAGAATGTTCACTTTATTGTATTTATGTAGGAAAACAACTAGACACAAATAGATAGACAGATAGATTGATAGTTAAACAAACAGACAGACAGACAGACAGACAGACAGACAGACAGACAGACAGAAAAACAGACAGACAGACAGACAGACAGACAGACAGACAGACAGACAGACAGACAGACAGACAAACAGATAGATAGATAAACAGTCTGTAAGTCAGTCAGTCAGTCAGTCAGACAGACAGACATACAGACAGACAGACAGACAGACAGACAGACAGACAGACAGACAGACAGAAAAACAGACAGACAGACAGATAGATAGACAGACAGACAGACATTGTAAAATAAGCGGAAGTGTTATTATATTACTGATTGAGATTGCATTTTGACATAAAAAATGTTAATAAGATAACTATACAGCTTTATCAATAATTATAATACACAGCAATCATTGAATTCAAGACAACCATGACCTTTCAAAGCTGCACTAGCGGCAATTGAATTAAAAAGAATTGCTGGATATTATAACTTAAATCTTACTATTGCATACCATCAAGTGTATTGAATCACCTATTGGTTAACTTGTTTATGCAACTGTTTACATAACATGGGCAAAAAATAGTTTTTCTTGCGATACTTACTCTAAAATCAGTACCTCCATCGATTTAAAAAAAGACAAATTACCATTCCTTTTAGTACACTGCCTACGGATAAATCCACCACTAATTAACAGCTATAGTATAATTTTCATAAGTAAATAAATATTTTTAGCGAATATATCTTTGGCTACTTTACGAAAATAAGTCCAAGTTGCAGCCAGCGTGCTTTTAATCAGTACTACCAACAATAAAACAACACGAGATCTGAAAACCTAATTTATAATGATTTAAAGGGCACAAACTGTAATCATACAAATTTGGGCGTAGTTTTTACAGAATATTTAAAAGGTACTCACAGTATTTACTGAAGTACACTTAACCACCACTTGCAATTGACTGAATTCATACCTGATATTAAGACATAGTCTGGATACCAACGTGGTCTCTGAGCAACGTCTAGTCAAAGTCCCTCAATCAGCACAAAAATGGTCACCCAATCAGTGAACTCAACTGTTATACACCAGTACTGTAAACAGTATGTAAGTAACGTCGACCTGGGCTGACAAATATACCATATTTGGACATTACGTAACTGCTTCAATAAACACTAACTTTATGAGGGACTGTGTTATTGGTTAGAATTTTGTGATTGATTAACAAAAACATGGTGTTAATGACTGTGTGGATGGCTGTGGATGAAATTTAAATTTTAAATTAAATCTCAGGACTTTTATAGTAACGACTTTTACTATACTATATTTCGTAATGGGACTAGACTAACCCATATACGATCTGATGGCATATTTGTGATACATATAAAACAAAGGTTGGCGACATCTCTACAATCCAAAGATCAATTCTAGCGATACCAGAAGACAATTGTAATATTATCGAAGACGTCCATCGACATTAACATTATATTGGAATGTGGTGTTATTTATGCATTGTCACTTAAGCAAAAAGCTTATAAACCTTGCTTGTGCCACTTTAGGTGATACAAATCTAAGAATTGACAGAAACAAAGACTACAACAATTAAATATTCATTTAAGCTTCATATATGTAAGACATGTACCTTTACATTTACACACACTTAAAAGTGGCCTACCTTTATCTCTTGATGGGACAAAGTTGATGAATAATTCCATGGACGTCTATCATCACATCATGCTATATTGATATTCGTTTCAGGTATGTTTAATGCTTGGCTATATCAAATGTATTGTGTTAGCTATCAAAAAAGGGGAAGACAACAACCTAAACTAATTATTGTCCGTATATAGTCATCACGTCTACTTTACATATATTTGTCAACTTCTCTTTTTCTCCTACTATATTGTCTTGCTTATACAAATGCACTTAGTATAAATGGCATGCATACATACATACATACATACATACATACATACATACATACATACATACATGTACATCCATACATCCACACACACACATACATACATACATACATACATACATACATACATACATACATACATACATACATACATATAAATATTATATATGTACATATACAGTTTGTATAGTTTACTGCGTTTCAAGGCCATCAGCCCAACTGCAGGTGATTACACAGTGAATAAACACATATAAATACAGACACAAAAAGAACCCATTGACTACAAATTAAGGAGTGTTTTACCTTAGTTGAGAAGCTTGAAAAACAATCAAACATACATGCATTCTTCAGGAGCTGATTGTCAGTGGTTCTAAGGAGATGGTCGAATTTGCATAATTTGGTTCAGTAAAATATTCTACAGGTATAAACTTCTCTCTGAGGGCTACATAAGCTGCACAACACAAAGGGAAGTGATACTCATCCTCAGCATCATTGTTTTGACATACTGTTACAAAAACTTTGAGTTGAATGTGCACCTTGGTGTCACCCCTTTTCAATTTGAAGAGGTAGTACAGAACAACGGAAACATGCAAAACATTGCCTCATTTTAAAACTACAGTTCAAAAGCAGATATTTCTCTGGCTCTAAGATACTCTTAAAACCAGAATAAATACTAAGTTTAGGTTTAATTAACACGTAACTTGCCCATTGCTGCTTACAAATGTCAGATACCCGGGTAATACATCAGTGATAGAGGTAGCTTTATTACAAATGTCTTGAGAAAACAAGACAAATATGTATGTATGTATGTATGTATGTATGTATGTATGTATGTATGTTAAGACAATTTTTCATAATATGCGAAAATACCTGAATGTACATTTAATACATAAGGTTAACATATTTATTAATAGCTTCCCGAGTCTGCCGAAACATATATATCCGTCAAGCGAAAGGATACGTGTATATTCTCTAAAGCATTGTTAGAAATGTCTGATGGAAAGTTGATGGAAAGATATTTAAATGTACTTTTCAAATGATAACTTGCCACACGTTTACACTTTGTTTTCTTAATGTGTTTACATAGAAGAATGAAATTCACCATTTTTGGCCGTGAGGCCTTATAGGCACTGATAAAGCCAATCTACTTTACATATCAAATTCTCATTCATTGGTTTCCGTATTCATGGAAACGTTTATGCAATTATAAAATGAAACCTTTTAGATAAGCAACCACACGCAGTTTTGAGAGTCCAAAGATTTGGAATTTTCCCCTTCCGTTTATAAGGCTCATTACCAACCATTGATTGCCTGTATATGTATAAATCAATGCGAGAAAAACAACATTGCCAATTGCTGTTGACGATTTTGTAAATTGTGTTTTAAAATTAAAAGACAAATGTTTCTTGTGATTGACACTGATAAATAGCTGGATGGGATGGATGGATGGATGGATGGGTGGGTGCGTGGATGGATTGATGAATGGATATGTGGGTGGGTGTTTGGGTGGGTGGGTGGTTGCGTTGATGGATGGATGGATGGATGGATGGATGGATATGTGGGTGGATGGTTGGTTGGTTGCGTGGAATGATGGAAGGAGGGATAGATTAAGGGGTGGATGGATGGGTGAGTGCGCGCGCGTGCATGGAGGGATGCATGAATGAATGAATGAATGGAATGACGGACGGACAGACGGACGGACTGTAGAAAGACAGACAAACAAACAAACAAACAAACAGTAAAATGACACTGAAGGAGTCCATGCCATGCAAATCCTGAAGGTAGCAATGAGTGAGAAACTGTCATTTTGGGCAATCGCTTGTTGCTGTGTTGGTATCAATTAATGCTCACTTTGTAGATTTTATTGCTACATACAACATTTTTATATGCGTTGTAAATGACACAGACTGCTCATTAGCCCAGACTAGTCTCTACACACACTATTGTAACTTGAATATCTCACAGCATGGTCAAAATGATTGTAAATGAACCTACAGCTACGGACGGGGCAAGTGAACAGATCGCCTAAACTAATTCACCTAAATTGATTGTATAGATATATTTCAAATCATAAAATTTGTCACAGTGTTTTTTTTAAACAACTGGACACCATTTCCATCTAAAAAGTAATTCCAAAGCCAAGGTGATCCTCAACCAGCACTGTTACAGTGAATGATTAGTTTTATGTAATCATTGAAAGAACATCATGAAAGTGGGATAAGCAGATCTTTTGAAGTCAGTGATATACTACTTGCAATTGGTTCATGTTGGTATAAAACATTGGCTATTCAACAACTCAAGTGTACTAAAAGTGAGTCTGACATTCAGGATAGAAAGAATTAAACCATGCACATCGAATGTAAATGTCTTCAACTGTCAAAGTTTGAAAAAAGCTAGTCCACACAGATTTGATTACAGTATAACCATTGTGACCCAGCTGGGTGCCAACTGAACATTCTTAGTATGTTTATGATAAGATTACCACTTGTCATTTACTAACTGAAATCTACCTTATGCAATCAATTTAGTCTGACTAGTTACACAAGGGGATTCACACACTTGGATGTCCACCGCTGTACATACAACTTAATTCAAATCAGATCTATTCACCACTTCCTCGCTCCAAACGTCACTCAAACCCTGTTCTGTGCATTCGTTCTGTCTGGATTATTGTAACTGACTGTGTCTCCTCTCCTGTTGCATCTATAATAAGTTGCAACAATATCAGAATGTCCAGTTTTCTGTTAGTCGTCTCCCCCTCCCCCGAACAACAGCTTCATTAAAAGTGTCCTCCATCTGCTTCAATACAGTGATAGGTTCGAATTCTGGATCAAAATATCTAACATCACTTCTTCTAACGATATAATCTCCCAAGACAACTACGAGCCCCTATGTGAATCTCTTGTTTGAGTATCAATAACGACCTTCTGGTGACGGATTTCTCTTTTCTCGCATGATATTTGAGCAATATTTCTTTCCATCTTCAGCACTCCAAGTTGTTCAATATATGATGTTCTCTGGTCAACACTTATCTCTCAATCCATTAACCCCGACCTTCTCTATTTGCCTTGTATCCAGTGTCTGTTTATTCACCTATCCTTGTTTCCATACTCTCACAAAAGTCAAGCTATCTCATTTTAAGTGTCAAGTATGCATTTATTCCCCCTAATAAACATGTTTACTTGTCAAGATTAATTATGCATTCTGGTTTATGAGTATTCCTTTACACATTCAACGTGTGTTCAATTTTATAATGCACTACAGTTACAACACATCGTAGGTGACTGTTCACTCTCGTTTGATATAACCATGCATAAAACAATAAGAAACTACACATTCTTCAATAAGATAATAGCATCGCAAGTTCTTGCTACAGTTAGTCTAAATGAAACAAACCATTTAATGTACTGCAACTATACACAGGAACGTGAGCGCAAATGTTGTAACGTTTGCATTTGATGATTTGTCTGCACAGTGGCACGCTCTGGTTCATTTTGTTGACACAACAAGTAACAAGAATTAGCATTTATTTAATCTTGCTATTCTGCGGTTTTAGTAGCATGTGCACTCTCATCGGTTTATGCATGACTGTGTCAAACAGAGAGTGAACAGTAATCTACAATGTACTGTAAAACGTGCTTAGACTCGACATACTCTATACTGAAGAATATATCGTGCCGTGTTATTAAAGCCATAATCTTACTACGTTGTCATGACAATTCTTAACCCTACGTACTTCTAGACGCGCGTTTTTCTTAATGTTTTCAAACCAGGAACTTTTCAATCATTTATGCTATCCAGTCAAACACAGAGATGAGTTTACACAACAAATTTACCTAGTTTGTCCATATTATGTCTGAAAAAAATAACAATCTTATTTTTATTTTATTTTTTTAAACCGAAAGCCTGTTAATTTGTTAGTGCTGGGGTCTAATACATATTTCAATCGGAATTCTAAGATAGATATAGGAACAACTTCTCATTTATTTTTGATTAGAAATCGAACCTTTCCCGAGTAAATCACATGTTCTTCTTCATTTTTAAGCTGGCTCTTACAAAGTGATCCAAATTCCCTAGAGGTATTGAGTCTTGGAGTGTTGGAGATTTGAAAGAAATATTGCTCAAATATCATCAGATTAGCTCCAAATAAATGCAAGTGGTTTGTTTGAAACATGTCGGAATCAAAAATGGAAGACAAACACATCTTGAAGTATGATACATTATGGTTTTAATAGCATTGTTTCTTTATAGAGTATTAAAAAAATGTGCAATGTTTTACAGCACATCGCAGATTACCGTTCACTCTCTGTGTTTGACACATTCCCGTATATTAAACCTATAAGAAAGTTTGCGCAAAAATGTGCAATGGTTTACAGCACATTGTAGATTACCGTTCACTCTCTCTTTGACACAGTCACACATAAACCCATACAAATTAAAGTACACATGCTATGCCACAAGGATTGTATGAATCATAGTGCTTCGGATCAATGATGAACATACTATTCTAAGATAAGACAAACTAAAACTATTACCCTCGCATGCGATATACTAAACCAGTGGGTGATAGCAGTGCCTTGGTCATAAATGGATAGTATGTCCCGTAATCAGGATAGTGTAAACACAATATGTTATTTTCTCTGCGGTCCTTGATGCCAAATCGCTCTCAGACACGCAATCGTATTGTGAGTGTATTTATATATCCTGTCCAGTAACAGCTTGTACCAATATATCACATTAAAAGTTTGTTCCAGTGTTTGCTTGTCGATAGTTTATCTGTCATTTAAATTCCCCTCGTGTATTTTTTATTGAAATTAATTTTAACTTGTTCTTGGAACCTTGTAAACACATCACACGACTTAAAACTTCTAGGTTGTGCACGTTGAACCTTGCTAGTTGTGCGCAGACTACATTGTCATGTTTACCAACAAATGTTTTGATACAAATATGCATTGACTCCAAAAAAGCGCACGATCTAATTTACATATTCTTCCTTATTTTAAAACATTTACCGATAAAACGGCAGATCTCATTTTTGGAATATTTGGTGGCCCTGAAAAACTGGTAAACTAGGTACGCAGTTTAAGATCCACTCTTTGAAGATCCACTTTCAATTGTGTTCGACGTTGTCTTTGGTTTAAATGTTGTTTGATATAATTATCTCATTGCACTGACACTAACATTATAGTTCCGCAACTCATTTTGAAGCGACAATTTGCAATCATGGAAAGAATGACCCTGAATTTGTAAACAGATCTGTACCTTCGACATCAAAATCCAAACTTCAATTTTCATTATAATGATAATGATAATGATAATGAGAATACACCGAGTTCACCTTGGGTTCCGACATAAAGTAGGGCCATATAAACAGTTTTGGGAATGACAGAAAGAAACCATATGGAAAACAACGGAAAACATAACTACCTGAACTAGACACTCACATATGAAAAAAAAAATTAAAAAAAATAAAATTAAAAATCTACCTACCCCACCTATTCTAAAATTGAATGTAATCGGAACCACACAATAATTTGTTTTCCGCCTTAGTAAACATTTCGCTATGAAGAGATCCTGATATACGTACATGTACACATTGTAACTTGAATAACATCTACTCTTCATTAAACAACAGGGAATAGAAAAGAAATACAAACCAGTATACGAGAACATTTCAAAGTAAGAGATACCTTGAGAGAGTAGAAATGATGTTTGAAAGAACACATAAAAGTAGGTAGGATCGACTAGGGTCATGTTGATTTAAAAGCTTCAATAACTAGTCTGTGTGGGTGTATTTCAATAAAGCATTGTTGATCTAATACTAATGAAATGTCATTGATGAATTATCGATGGTGTTGAAAGGTCGAGGTCTAAAAAAGAAGGTGGAATAGAGGAGGGGGTAAAACACAGGACTTGGTAATGAAATAGCCAAAAGTAAAACAGTATTTTAAGAGATACACTTGTGATTAGTCTAGTTCCTATAAAAAAAATCGATCGTTACGATTTATACAATGTACCTTCACTCACACACAAAAAAAAACATTCTGGTCATCGAGACTAACTGGTGATTCATTGTACCAATATCGTATGCTAATGACATGGCAGGTCGATAAATTACAAGCAATTTAAACAATTAGATGAACCGATACAAAATATACAACTCGTAAAAATTTCAATGTGTGTGAAAGAAATTACCTGAATAATACATGAAAACATGAGTAAAGTGCTGTTGACAAGACACAAATGAATATCAATCACATAATGTTTATACTTACAATGGTCATTTTTTATTCAGTTGAGGACCCTTAATTGTTATGTTTACATCTGTTCACATTCCTTAAGGGAAGTAATAATGTAACGATATGTCTGTCTGTCTGTCTGTCTGTCTGTCTGTCTGTCTGTCTGTCTGTCTGTCTGTGAAATAAAATGTACCATATTCTAAGGCTGAGAAATCATGCTACCATGATTAACCCATCTAACTCAAGTTGATATTCACGCCTTGGTATTTGCAAAATATGGCAATTTTTGCCCTGTTTGCAGGATTTCATCTAACAGGGTTTATACAATTATGATATCGCGGCACGTATAGTCTCTGGATACGGTCTGTCGTTTGCAAATTGCATGATTTATTTTTAAAATATATAAATTGGGTTAGACATAATTGATATTTCTTCATAATAATAATAATATACTGTTTTGCTTATTCATTACACTTGCTGACTGGTGTTACAAAAAAAACGGCATGACGAGTAACAAAAAATATAATGACAACCTCTACACAGTATAGACGAGATTATGTAAATTAATAGAAAACCACACGTAAGTAAACACAATCAAATATATGTAACATATATAAATGACAACAGTCGCCAGCCGGTGAAAGGTATGGGAATGGATAAACAGACACCTCTACTGGTGTCCGTCCTACCTAAAAGTACGTCTAAATTAAATTCAGTTTGGTGTATATATACAATATATCATATTACATTATACCATACCATATATGTGATAGGTGTGATATGCATAATGATAACATAGTTTGCATAATTACTGATATCTACAACTCATATAATATGCCATCAATGGCTGCTCGGAATTTTACTAGAGAAAAAAATGCACCACCTCGAGGACCTATTTCCCTCAAAATCAAGGTCCTTAGAATCGTTTCGAACTTCGCCATAGCCAAGCTTATTTCTGATCCTTTAAAGTAATGAAAAATACATTTGAGAATGAGTTTTCTCAGGCCAAATAAAAAAATGGATAGGTTCCGTTTACCCAACCCCACCTAGTTTTTCACGCCGACCATAAACTTTTTTTTACGTATTCGAAAAAAATCGCGAAAATCGTATGAAGTCTCGCAAAAAATAGAGGGTGTAAAAACTGACATCAACTTAAGAAGAAAATATGAAACTATTCTTCCAATCTGTAATTGCTGTAAACCTGATAGGAAAAAATAAACAACACAAAGAACATATGGAAAACAATGTAAAACCTGAACTAGACACTCACACATGAAAGAAAAACTATAATAAAATAAAATAAAAAATCTACCTACCCCACCTATTTTAAAATTGAATGTAATAGGAACCACACAATTTTTCTTTTACGCCTTATTGGAAAAAATAAAGAAAGGGGAAAAGTTTATACAGTTTATTTTCTATGTGCATTATATGTTGAATTATAGAATATATTTGTGTTCAAATCCATCTCTACCGACTGTGGTTGAATACAATGATATTACGTATCATTTCACACTTTTTTTTCAAGAATTGATTTTGATTTGAAATCCATAAAACTAATATCTCTACGCAATTATATTTTCCAATTACATTTAGATTATAAATTATACAAAACTCGTAGAATTCCATCACATCTTATTATAAATAACATACGTCCTATTAATTCGTTAGAATGTGGGTGAATTTTATACAATCATCTTATACATATTATGTCAGTCAGTAAAAGAGTAAATCCAAGTAGATGTATTCGAAAAAAATATCCTAAATTGCCTGTACGTTGATATAGCCGAAAAAAATTATAAAACCTATTAAATTGTTAATTCGCGGGGTAATAAGTTTACATCTAGTGTAATAAGTTATGGGGCGCTAGACCAATTATAGAACTACAAAAAGAGAACCACAAAAGAAGTGATTACTAACATAAATTTATCATTGAACTCGGACTGCAACAACAATATAAAATAATTCGCTTAGACCTGTAATGGCTACAAAAGGGATGTTTCCTTTCATGAATCAACTTCAAATATTTCATCGCTAAAGAACTGATTGATTTCATGTAAAATGGACATTGTACATGTTAACTAGACTTAGTAGTAGTGGTCTAGTGACGGGTAGAGATCTTGACCGATAGCTTGGTTTTGAATATGTCGCCATATGAGTTTTACATGCCTCGATACATATACATGGTAGTGGTTATTAATAGAGGCATTGACCTATACTAGATCATTGAAATTCAGTCACAGCGATCGCCATGTTTTAACGGTTTTCGTGTGGAGGCATGTTTTCAGTTATTGCTGCACAAATTAAAACACCTTCGATATGTAAGATAAAATTTATTTACTTTTTTTTATAACATGCAATATATACAGCCACACACATACGGTCCCCCTAGAGATGACTCAATACAAATTACTTTGTACATTAAGAGACAGCCTTTTATATCTAACAAAACAGTTTTTAAAAATGTGCTAATACCGCATAAGCCTGTCTAATCATACAAATGACTATAAAGGCTACACACTGAAATTGAACTATCACCCACAGAGATCAAAATATTCATCAAGGCTTGATTAACTTATTACAAATTAACCATCGTGAATAGTTTAAGTAATTGGATTTTTCTTAAATGAAGTTAAGCAAAATTAAAGAACGGTCAAATCAACAAACCTTTGAAAGCTCTCAGCCAAATTACATTTCTGAAACTAAAAGATCTGATTGAGAAATTAAATTCTTATAAGGGGAATGTTTTGATTGCCATGTAACAGTTGTAACCTTGATCATCTCTCACATCGGAATATTCAGTTTCAATCTATAAACAAATAATTTTATTTCTTTAAAATCAGGTTTATCTGAAGTCGTTCATTTATTGATTCCATTCTTTCCAATACTATAATCTGTTTTGTGAATATGTTTATAATACTATAAAACAATGATCTCTTACCTGTTCATTATTGTGTAAGTTATTCATATATGTACAATTTAACAAACAAATGCCAGTACTATAACGTTTGTATGTACGAGTTAGGTAAATATAGTATGTAAGTATGTATGTATGTATGTATGTATGTATGTATGTATGTATGTATGTATGTACAGTGAAGCTTTTCTGTTTGATAAAATCTCTCAGAAACCAACAAGAAACTGCATATGCCACACCTTAATAGCAAAATCGCATTTTTTGCTACATTTAGTCTAAATGAAATAAACCATTTCAATGTATTGCAACTCCATGCAGACATTCGGGTGCTAATGGTTTCTTTCTTAGTATCAAACACCCGATGAAGGTTTTGAATAAAATTTCCTTTTTGCGGTGTTCATTTGATGTCTGTATTGTGGCATGTGTAGTTCATTTTAGAGAGAGGCGGTTCTTTTTTTTGTTAGTATATATTTATTTTTTCAAGGACTGCCATTACATACATAGCCAACTTATAGTATATGTTCATTATACATACAATTGAAATTTCAGTCGCGGACTCGAGAAAAAAATATCGTATGATTTGTTTCCAAAAAAATAACAAACGCAGTTCTTGACCCTACATTGCCTCAAGTTAAAGTCTGTAAATTCACACAATATAAAGTAAATTACTGAAAACGTTAACCCACGGATCACATCACGTCATCAATAAACGTATAACAGTAACGTTAAATGCGACAATACAGAAATGTAATTTCACAGTTATTTGGGTTATACACGAACAGCTACTTTGAATTATCTACTCAGTGGAGCCCGCTTCATCATTATTAACTGCTGACACAAGAATTAACCCTCGTTTACAGTGATTGAATGACGTCATTTTGTATGGTGATGTATGGGTAGGTATTCAGTCGTTTTAAATTGTCCTTGTTTTTTGTGTGTGAATACGGCTAAATGTCTAATCGTATATCTGAATAACTGTGAATGACCGTGACAACGTTCACAATTGCGCCTAATAATGCGGCCAGAGAATATTTGAAATTTGGCGTTCTAAACCAGGACAATATAGTCATTAAAGTGTTATTCTACGAACATTCATGACAGGGTGAATTTATAAATAAACAAACGGTCTACATCTGCTGGCTGTCCAGTTTTAATACAACAACACATGGTTCTATATAGACGCCGTGGCATACAAATATAGAACTAAGGAAATGTGTGTGCACACTAGCAGTATATCGGACGGTGAAGAATTTTGAATTCAATTTTTGATTCAAAATAAACACACGACATTACTCTGAAAGTTTCAAGGATATCAAGACAGTACGATGTTCTATTATATTCACCGATTCTTCGATCCTTCCTTAGTTCAAATGTTTAGAACTCTATGAGATCATTGCTGTCTGGTGCAGTCCCGGCAAGAACACAACACCCTTTTGAAGCTGTGTCGAAAGCGAGGACTACAGAGTGCATAGAGAATGGGGTTCACGGCAGAATTGAACCATAGGAGATGAAGAGATATTTGCCACAACAGGGATGGAATACATCCCCCATAGTCGCAAAATTCGAAATGGGAGAGCACCACCGCGATGTTATATGGCGCCCAGCATAGAAAATATGTTCCGACAATAATAGCTAATGTCTTTGCTGTTTTCATATACTTCTTCTCCGGTGTATGGTTGTGTGCTGATGCTTGGCCATTTCCGGCAAAGTGTGCCTGTGTATGTACAGATGTTCCCATAGAATAAGTTCGATCTAGTTGCGACGCCGAGTTGACGTAACTTCGTTGCATCGAATTTGATGTTTCGGGGAAAACAGTAGATTTCCGCTTGCTTCGTTTACGAACATTTAGGAACACAGAAACATTCAAATATGCCAGTACAGCCAGTGGAATAAAACACGATAGTGCGGTGTATGATATGCCTGGAGCCGGATGGTATAAAAATTCAAGATCGCACGTATAATCAAAGTCAATGTATTTATTATCAATCCACTCAGGGTACCACCATGTCAGAACTACTGACATTGTAATAATGACAACCCACGTCGCTGCGCACGATACAACGGCCCGTTGCCAATTCTGGTTCAACTTGTATTGCAGTTCCCTAGTCAGCAGCCAGTAGCGATCTAAACTGATCAAAATGATCGCTGCTATTGATTCCCACGTTGCCACCAAGTCCACAGTTAGAAACAGTTTACAAACGGTGTCTCCAAACGTCCAGTAGTAGCCGACGAATCTAGACGAGGTGTTCATGGGTAGAGAGACGCAGCCAACCAGGAGATCCGCGCTAGCAAGGTTGAGTAAGTACCAGTTACTGATATTCACCCGTAGTTTTTTATCCGTCGAGAATGCGACTATTGTGAGCACATTACCCGCTACAGTGACTAACATAATAACAAAAAGAACGGTGATAACAAGTCCATCTTCGATCGATATTGCGAAAGAATCATCAAGGGATCCGTTAGTCCAGTTCGAATCCATCTCTACCGACTGTGGTTGAAAGAAAAAACGATATTACGCTACACTTGGAGTTTAGTTGATTGAGAGAAAGTAAACGGATGAGGAACAAAATCAACACCAGACTAGCAGCCGTGATACAAAAATCAACTCCAGGTAATACAGACAAAACAGTGTGAATTTGTGATGCCTAGCAACTGCAAGCGCTTTTTATCTGCTCATCAGGAGCTAAAACAAGAGTGGCGCATTAAGTCATAGGGGTGGAAGGATTGTATAATAGCTGATGAAACATTCAGTAGATGTCGTACTCTTTACAACAATACATCATGCATTTGAGGCATTTTGCTAACACTGGTTACGATCATAAACACACTTGTAAAATACAACAGATAACAGTGAAGTAAATCACTTTCTCTCTCTGTGACACTCATTCATTGTGCCCATATCAAGTTTAGACGTCATCATTTTTCAATTGCATGATTTATAGGCCTAGTATGTGGACTCTTTAAGTGTAGTCAAGTTATTAAAAGTGTTTCCTACAAATGAACAACGGACTGAGTACAGTAAATGACAGCTGTCACAATCATGATTACATTTAGCTCTCTATAAATCTAGACAATTTTTTATGGCATTTATGTTTACACTCTGTTTACTTGCCTCTCACTGCTAACATTGTTTATAAATTGATTAAATTGAAAGACACCACATACTGGGCTGACAATTAAGGCAAAGGAAACAGTATACATTTACACTTGATATAAATGATTGCAGTAAATCAGGCAATTAACGTTTTTAGTTGTCCATTATGCGTTGTGAATCGAAATAATTACAGGACAAACCGCTTACCCAAAATGAAATGGAATTGTCTGTTATATCGAATTGATATATTTTTTTCTTCAGAAATTAAGGGTAATTTAAAATGACGAAGTACTCCCTGTTACGCTATGCTTTGAGTTATATAATACGTATATCCATCGTGGAATGTCAACTAGGCTACTCTCACAAGAATATCATTTAAAGTGACAGGTTTAAAGACAGGCACGAATAATAGGAATCAAAAAAACTATTAAAGTCATCATTAATTATAACTAGGGGTATTAGTTTCATTTTGCCTTTGAATACATGAATAAGAAATCAACTAAATGTATGGGGCTCAAAGCAAAATATATGCAGTCCATTTAAGCTGTATGTAGCATAATGGAAATCAAATCGCTTCTGTAGTAATAGGTATATTGTTAAGGTGAGTGATGTCTTCATCAAGTATGGTCGTAATAATAAAGTTGCTATTTCTATCTTCAAAATAACCCGGACGTTATTATTCTTTTTCTCTATACTAAATTTGAAAGGAAATGAACACAAAAGTAAAGTGTTCGATTTTGTGACAAGAAGTAATGTCGATACGTTAAAGATCCGTTTTAATTAACTGATAAAAATGACAATCAGTGTAGAATTTATGAGGACATCTACCATATATGGTGGTGCTTGATTGTTAAATATTGTCAACAATGTATTTTTTGTGTGAGGTGTTCATATCATAACAATATCATAGTTACACAGACACAGACACAGATACACACAGACAGACAGACAGACAGACAGACAGACAGACAGACAGACAGACACAACCACGCCAAGACAGACACACAGGACACAGACATATGCACACGCACAGAGACACACACAGACACAGACACAGACACACACACACACACACACACACACACACACACACATATATAATACAGCTGAAAAAACAACTATTATTCTGTAGTAATTTTTAAAAATAGTTACAATTCCAGTTTTAATGACCTCTTCTATGTGAGACTTAAATTACAAATCAATCCTATTTACTTCACGTATTTCATAATATAATATATAATCACCTCTGCCCCTTGATAACATTCGTCAGTGAGGTCATCTATATTCTCTCTCTCTCTCTCTCTCTCTCTCTCTCTCTCTCTCTCTCTCTCTCTCTCTCTCTCTCTCTCTCTCTCTCTCTCTCTCTCTCCACTATACAAAACGTGGCCTAATCTTTGATATTGTACAGAGATTTATGTATTTAGATTATAATACTGATGCTTTATGGTAATCCAATAGCCGGCGTTTTTTCAAAACGGTTGATTTTTTTAAAATATACGCCCGATGATCCTAAGGTATTTTGATGTTAAAATCGGTGTCATTCTCGTTTCCTAGATCCTTATCGATTGAATTATTTTAAGTTAATTCGAATCTTGGACACTTCTCAGTCATCATCTCACTTCTATTCTACACATGGACGATTGTATCTCTTTCTCTCTCACTATCTGTCCCAATGGCTTCCCACAATTCTCCTTCCCATCACACCAAAGTGAATATTACTGGAACACAATCAAATTCCTATTCATTTTTTAGATTTTATGTAATATTCTTAATATAATATTTCTCTCAAATTCAACAATACAACTGTTCGGAATGGCTAGCTTCTTTCAAGTTTGATACATAAATAGTTGAGATTCGAAAGAAAAAGATATGAAAAAAAATTCGTGCATTTTATTTAATGTTCATATGCTTCTTGGATACTGTATGGCAATGTTAGAGTCATTTTGCGTATGTCATACCTGTACAGGAAAGGTAATGATTCACGTGTTTTCACACACTTTGAACATCTCTGGTTACTACACACATTACACATGGGACGTATAAAATCACTTTTAAATTTCGATACTATTTATGTTAAACAGTCAAAAAAGGAAACTCAGCACGCTTTGAAGACCTTCTATTTTATTCACTCAATTACTTTAGAATGAAATGGAGGCAAGTTAACTTCCTCTTTTTTTTATCTAACTAGACAAAATTATTAATAAATTGCTACATTTTATCGTTTGACTTGACAAAATCCTTACTAAAATTGCTACATTTTATCGTCAGGTTCGCAAAAAATATCTTGCTAACATTGCTACATTGTATCATCTGGTATGATATAATTCTTGCGAAACGGCTGTATATTATTGCCTAGCTTGACAAAATCATATTGACATTGCTACATGTTATCATCATGCACGACAACAATTGTAGTATACAGTTGCTACACTTTTTTGAGATGTCTAAAAAAAAGGTGTACATTATAACAATGTATTTTAGCTGGGCATGATCTGCTGGCCAGAAAATGCAGCAACATTAATATTAGTCGAGAGTTTTGTCATGTCAGACGATGAACAGAAGCAACATCGCAGTATACACAATTTGTGTCGAGCAAAGTGGTGTAGACTCAAACATTTTAAAAGGGTTACTTTGAGCCAGACAGCGCTCCGTTTCAAGTCTACCTGTTTCCATTATATAATGGAAAACAGGTGAACTCATTAAATCTTAATCACACGTCCATAATAAAATTGTACAAATCCTGTCGTAACCTTTACTACTGTTACAGGAAAATTTTAATGGTTAAAGTGAATTCTTGGTCTGAATAAACGAGTATAAAGTGCGTTGAAAATACAAAGAAAAATGCTAATGGATTTCGCTTGATTATAAATGTGATATGACAGATTTTATTGTATTGCGGCATCCTTTTTCATGAGAAAAAATATATAATTTGATTTCGTCTTAAATTGTGAATAAATTAAGAGATTGCCAAACGAATAAGATTAAAGTCGTTTTTGTTTCCAACTTTACTAACTATATCCGCCTCCTTCTCCTGTCCCCTTCTTCGAATTCATCGAAAGGCATTTTTTTTAATTGAATAATGTATCCAGCGTCACTAAGTCGACTTTTCTCCATCTTCTTGGCTGAAAATAGTGACTAGCGCCCTCATTTTGTACAATCAGCTGTAAGTGAATGAAAGCATCAACTGCTCGAATTATCCCATACACGCTTTGTTCATGCGTATGTTTAGGTGGATAAGAGATATTGTTTAAGTAGATGAAAATGAATACAAAACATGGAAGCATTAATTAAAACCATAACTTATAGTACGTCTCCTTTAAGGCAGTACAATATTCTACTAACATCATTACAAAATAGAAAATCGGGCTTTATTATCTCCCGTAAGGGTACGGGAGGTATTAAAATGTCTGTCTGTGTGTCCGTCCGTTTGTCTGTCTGTCTGTCTGTCTGTCTGTCTGTCTGTCTGTCTGTCTGTCTGTCTGTCATCGTTTTCTAAAAATCAGCTGGCTCAATTGTAATGAAATTTGGCTAGACCTGATTAGGTTTTGAGCCAGATCGGTTAATGATTGATTAGGGAAATTTGCATATCAATGAAATCAACTAATTAAGCAATATCTTAAGACTGCATACTTCAATTTCAATATAATTTGGTATATTCGTTAAACATAATAACATACATTTGTCCTATAAAATTTGTTCATGTACCTTACAGTGTTAATGAATAATTTGCATAATTAATTATTTTTGGTAATTAGGCTATATCTTAAGAATGCATTCTTCAAATTCAATATAATTTAGTACATATGTTAACCACAAGAACACACATATGTCCTATCAAGTTTGTTGATGTACCTTACAACTGTTAAAGAATAATTTGCATAATTAATGATTTAATAATTAATAATTAATGATCTTAAGTATACATACTTCAATTTCAATATAATTCACTACACACGTTAACCATAACAATGGCATATGCCATATAAAGCTTGTTGATGTACCTTACAGTGTTTATCAATAATTTGAATGATTAATGATTTTCGGTAATTAGGCTATATCTTAAGGCTGCATACTTCAATTCCAATACAATTTAGTACATACGTCAAACATAACATAGTGCATATCTCCTATAAAAGTTGTTGATTTCGCTTGAAGATTTAGTGAATAATTTGCATAATTAATGATTTTCGCTAATTAGGCTATATCCTACGACTGCATGCTTCAATTTCAATATAATTTACTTCATACATTAAACATAACGAAGTTTATACGCCCTATAAAGTTTGTTGATGTACCATTACAGTGTTAATAACTAATTTGCATGATTAATGATTTTCGGTAATCAGGATATATCATAAGAATGCATACTTGAATTTCAATATAATTTAGTACATTAACCATCACAAAGCGGATATGTTCTAAAAAATCTTGATATAGCTTACAGTTTTAATGAAAGATTTGCATAATTAATGATTTTAGGTAACTAGTTTGTATCATAAAAATGCAAGCTTTAAATTTCGTATAATATGGCACATATATCAACCATAATAATACGCACCTGCCCTATGAAGTTCGTTGCTACAACTTTTACCTTTAATGAGTATTTTGAATAATGAACTATATTCAGTAATTAAGCAGTATCATGCACTCTTCAAATTCCGTATAATTTGGCACACATACTAAGAACGCACGCTTGTCCAAAAACAAAGCCTGTTATCATAGTTGTTTTTAGTTTAATGAGTTATTTGCTTAAATAGTGATTCCCTTACGGGAGGCATTCAGTTTAAATCTGTTTTTTTTTTTATTATTATTAAGTTTAATAATAGGTATAATATAAAACGTTATGTATATCGTTTAGAGTGCTAACTAGCGAACTATACATTGTGATCCGGATATGAGTGGAACTTGGTGTAGCGTGTAGCTAGCGGAATAGTCACTGCGACATTTGGTGTAAAGTTAAACGCATGATAACACCGTTAAAAACTATAAACAATAACAAACACAGATCGAAACGATTTTGCGTCATCTGCACAAACAAGCCAATACCAAGTACCATGTAACAACAATACAAATCTTTCAAATATCCTGTCATCAATTAATTATGCTAAGAACATACGTCATTTCAAATTAATTATTCCTAAGAAAAGCAGCGTTATCCCACCTGCTGTACAAGCCACACGCCTTGTATAGATGCAAAGTATTGATGTACATTTACCATCGGTCATTGCCTTCATCCTATCTAGCATACAGTGTTAGCAATATTTAATATCATGCAGCTGTTGTTATATTAAATATTTACTTTCATATAAATATGGCATCTTAAATCAAACTAGTATACACGATATCAAATATTGATTTAAAATAAATGATGCAATGTCATGGAATTTCACGGTAACTATCGATTATGCAAATCTGAACTCCACACAAAAAGTACCATTTTTTAAACGGAACATGCCTTTTGAAATAATATTGAAAGTAAGATCATTTTGAAGGTATGGCCCAATAAATTCTAGTGTAAACCATCGCATTTCATTCTGACAAAAAATACAACCCATGCTGAATTCCAAACGTGAACGTGTCTACCTTTAATATTGGCCATGCTTGATATTAAAACAGTATCATTCTGCCTACAGCTGTAATTATCCAAATTAACATTTCATTTGAATTGTCATCAGATGATGTTTAAAGTCGCCATGGTACTTCTTAGAATTAGGGTCATATTTTAAGACATATGGCTCAAATGTTAGACCATGCTTGGAATAAATTTCATATGTATGCGGCATATACGTACATGTATGTATGTTCTTTAACGGGGACAAACTATGCTGTATTTTTAACTGAGTTGAAATAGTTCAACGAGAAAGATAAATAAAATGTAAATATAGCAGTTGACATATTAATGTAATTGCTTGCCTTAAACAACAATCGATTTATCAAACTTCAATATAATAACGTAATCTGCCTTTACAAATACATACATATATATATATATATATATATATATATATATATATATATATATATATATATATATATATATAATATATTTATATATATATATATATATATAATATATATATATACATATACATATATACATATATTATGTGTGTGTGTGTGTGTGTGTGTGCGTGCGTGCGTGTGCATGTGTGTGTATGTGTATATGTGTATGTATATATACTGATTTACATAAGACTGGATATTTCCTGACCTTGGCAAATTTAAAGATTCCTATACGTACATTTCATTTATTGAGCTTCTTCACATATGAAATTCACAAATTACATCCTTAGTAATAGTGTCATGGGAATCTCAAGCGTTGTTACTGTAGTCCAGGCTTGAACATTGCACTCTGTGGCCATGGTGTGCTTAGGCCTTCCGACATAGTAATAAACGTTTGAAGTTATACCTAAATCTAGGGTTAGTCAGAACATAAAGTAATGGATTTATCGTGGAGTTCAATAACATTAGATTGTAAAACAAAGACCAGACACGTAGAGATAAGTTCTCAGTAATTTTGTGTAACAATACCGTGACGCTATACGGTGCCCAGCAGAGAATAAACGTTCCAACTAATATGGAAAGTGTCTTGGCTGCTTTCCTATGCTTTCTGTGCTTGTGGGTTACATTACATGCTCGTTTTCTATCGCTGGTGGCGATTTTCGCGACCTGCATTTTCTTCGCCAATTCTGCAGATGGACTTTTGTTTTCATTCTGTATAATGAGGTTCTGTCCACTGCTAGCAGTCAGACGACGTGAGGGGGAAATATTGTCCGGATCAGCAACCGTCTTCTTGGTTATACTGTACGACGAAGTTGTACAGGTAGACATTGAAGCATTCCCCACAATTGAGAAGGAAGTTTCTTGTTCTATACTTTCACGAGCGTTCTGTTTTGCCACGATTGGTTTAATTGACCGATTGCGAATATCAATGTACAATGAAATATTTAAATACACTAAAACAATTAATGGAACGACAAAGGCGAAACAGAAATTAATGATCACACATGTACTATTTGTGAGAGTCGGTATAATACACATTAAAGTAAAATCAATTTTTTCCACCGAAAAATACAAGGGAAAAATAAAAATAAATGTACACGTTGCAACTGTAGATGCAATCCATAATACTATACACCTGAAGAATGCACTCTTCTGTGTGTGATGAGTTACGTAACGCATTTCCATTTTAACAAGACAGTAACGATCAATGCTGATGAGTAAGACTGACATACAGGATTGGCATAACGCCAAGTAGTCAATAATGCTGTAGAACGTGCAAAAAGTTTCTCCAAACGACCAGTAATCATTAATGTACATCGCAAACATTACAGGTTGAGACACAATACCGACAAGTAAATCGGAAAACGCCAGGTTGACAATGTAGACATTGCTGGTTGATGCTCTAAGACGGTCATCGGTAAAATACGAGACGATGGTTAATATGTTACCAAGTATAGTTAGGATTGTAACGATTCCTAGGGATAGGAGAATAAATATTGTTTCTGGATACGAGTGGAATCTCTCGAAGTAATAGTCAGAGAAATTAGCAGAATAATCCCAGCTGTTAAAACTGTAGTCATCCATTTTGATATCGTAATTCTCCACCTGTAAAGGTAATTATATATAATGTATATATATAATGTATATATATATATATATATATATATATATATATATATATATATACATATATATAGGAACATATATATATATAATGTGTATATATATATATATATATATATATATATATATATATATATATATATATATATATATATATTGAACACATATTGCCTGGCCATGAGGGCTATAGCACCTGTTTATTACACCCGAGGGACTGTGAGTTACGAGAATCACATGCTATTAGCAATTAGAAATAGCATGTGATTCTGGTAACTCACAGTCACGAGGGGGTAATGAACGTGTGCTATAGCCCGAATATAGGCCAGGCAATATGTGTTTTATAATATATCTCATGCTGTGAACTCGCGGTGGCAGACGACATCGTCGGAAGCTGCCATTTTGACCTGCTCTGAACGTGGTGGTCACGTGACCATGTAAATGTTGATGGAACTATTTCCCT
This sequence comes from Glandiceps talaboti, assembly GCF_964340395.1. Lineage (NCBI taxonomy): Eukaryota > Metazoa > Hemichordata > Enteropneusta > Spengelidae > Glandiceps > Glandiceps talaboti. The sequence goes on from NC_135565.1 coordinate 4,966,814, forward strand.
AGGGAACTAGTCATTCTATTTTCCTATCACGTGACTGAATCTAGCGAATCATGGCACAGCATTATCACTAGGTATATTATAAATAAATATATATGTAATAATTATAAGCAGATATTGCCTGACCATGGGGGCTATAGCACCCGTTTATTACACCCGAGGGACTGTGAGTTACCAGAATCACATGCTATTTCCCGAGGCCAAAGATAAACGTATTACCCTTTATAATATTCATTTGATGAACCATATACCATACATCAAGTCTATGGATGAACACAGCAGCGTACATTTATATAATACTCTTAATACCTTATAACATTCTTAAACCTAAAGGAATAACGATAATTTGTATTTTAATTGTTTAAAAAGTTACATTTAAAAAAAAAAAAAAAAACAGTAGCCATAAGGAGCCATCAATAAAATTCTTTATTTGCCGTCCTTCCATGTGAGTAGGTTTGTCGGTAGATTTTGAAAAAGAATTTGTTTTGCCCCAAAATTCCGCGAAAGGCTATATGTCCTGCTATTATAAATGGAAGGAATGTTAAGATATCTACAGAATTAGTACACATTTCTGTAAATAGTTGCTTAAGACAAGCAAACTTTGAATTTTGATATTTATGTTTCTCCAGTCTAGTACATTATAGGTACAGACAGAAAAATGAGTCAACAAAACAGTGAATTTTACATGACATGCTAGCATTGTAGGTTTTTCTGTGTTTGCTGTCTAACCTCTCTGCCTAATAGGTTTGAGGGGAGTTTAACAAAGTATTTAATAGATGGAACCTAATTTTACACTGCCGAGATTACATTACTACAAATACTAATTAAGATGATAGTTGTCTTACCTGCAATGGAAGCCAGTACCCATTGATATATATATATCAATCAATCTTAAAAGACCCAAAACGAACGTGATCATGTGTATCCGTGTGTCTCTAACAACATTCCACCTGTAGGCCTGATATGTCAATTTGAAAAGTCATGTAACTAGATTAAATAGTACGTCGTTATGACAATATGACCAATATTTGTATGGTGTAATTACAGCTATAGAGAAACTAATATCAGGTAATTGACTTTACTGTCATTGGATGAATTGAGTAATCTGTGTGTTTCACACAAAGGTCTTCGTATTAATGTAATTAAAGGTCAATACTTTTCTGCATTTGAATTCTTTTGGAACCTTTATGTAGGGAAATATTTAGTGTAAAAATTTCTGTTTCGTAACAAAATCGATATCATATTGTTCTTAATATGTGTATACACTTCTGATGCATTTCATAAACCCTTTTGATCATTGATCGTAAAATTTAAATCACCATTTTTCCATATTATTTGTCTTCACCGGGACATTTTTTCATGAGATCGAAGAAACCATAAACTGTTAGAAAATGCCATCGAGGCTTTTGAGAAATGTGCCATACATCTGAAAGCGACAAAAAGTAAGCATTTTTAATTAAGCAATTTTTCCTCTGATTCATCTTTAATTCACGTTTTAACCTAGTTAACATTCAGAATAAATATTGACCCCGTGTCAGATCGGAAATCACACATGGACAAAATCAAAATTGATAAAATTGAATAATCGCAACAAACTGTGTTTAATAGGCCCCTTTGGCATTACCTCCTTCAAATGTAATGCAATTAGTTAGAGTCATCATTCTTTGATATGGCGGTTTCGTTAAGAAAATCGGTGGATACGCCTATTTAGCGAATGTGTACCCTAACTTTACAATCAATATTTCCATTTTGAATCTGCAGATTTGTAAAATTTCGAGTTTTAGATTATTTCTTATCCCGAAAACTAATTGCTAATTATTACTTGGCCTAAAACTTAGGCTTAATTCTAGCTTCGTGTTGTTACTTTAATTGTGCATGGCTTGGATTAATTGGAATTACTTTAAACACCAAAGTGAACACTTTAATTTTCTGATGTAATCACTTCTTAACCCATGACCCGCTGTATAAAAGCTTTTTTGTTACAACTCTCATGTTTCGTAACAAAATCGATCAATTTTTTTATCTCCGTTTACACATTTGTAGCGTTTGTAGCAACATTTTTCTGCCAGTGTTTAAAAATAAATAGTTTACGTAATAAAGCAATCCAATTAGTATGCCCATTTAAGGAAATTCAACTTTAATTTGCTGACTTTGTGTTGAAAATCTAGCGAATGCCTGCACTAGGACTAACCAATAGACCATTCCAGACTGCAAACCGGAAAATTAGAATGCTGCGACCTCGTTCAAATCGGGGTATCATCACCGCCTTGTCCCTTAGTATTATGTACTGTGGAAGTGTACATCAGGGATGTTCTTCATATTGTTCAGGCACTGAGGAAAGCAGCGGTGCTCTATGATTAACTGAGTAACCTATACCATGTATACCCCAAGGTACACACACACACACACACACACACACACACACACACACACACATACACTTATTTTTAACTGTCTAGACCAATCAGCTCTCTAGATTCGTATCATGAAAATTATGGTATGATATAAATACTATTTTTGGTTTTCATTTTATGTATTTATGCAATATATTGCAATTGTATCCCAAATACATTTCAATTGATTCCTTGGCACCATGACACAACACATATATATTTACCCTCTCTGTGTTGTTGTTGTTGTTGTTGTTGTTGTTGTTGTTGTTGTTGTTGTTTCATTGGCACCATGATACAATACATATATATATGTGTTGTGTGTTGTTGTTACCTTCATATATTCTATTTTATTTTGGTTTTTGTTAACGGAGTGTCTAATGCAACCGCGGTGGTACTAGTCATTCCTCACCCGAACTAGCCACCACCTGCGATATTTCTCGTCGCTGAACATTTCCTAAGAAATATAATGAATCACACAGGGTTCCTCAAAGGCTTCTGACACCAGGGTGGTACTAGACTTGGCTTTGTTTCAACGTAAATATTATTTAAAAAAATATATCTAACATTACTATACATTTGGGATGAACATCATTGCTACAACGTAGAATGATACGGTATACGGTATATATAAAATGTTCACACTAAAATAACATTTACAGAAAGATTTAAATGAACGTTATTGGCGCACATCAGTTTCGATGCCCAGAGCTGAGCGTCCCACTCACGCCCACAATTGCTAGCTAGAACGAGTAAGAATTATTGAACCACGGAGGACTCAATGATATACTTCAAACCACTGATCACACAATTTGTAATCGTATATGATGAAACCTCTACGATCTGGTTTCTTTTTTTTCCAAATGTTGAAGCGGCCAAAGGTAATGGAGCAATGAGAGTCCTTTCAAATTGCTGCCGAATGTCCCAATAATGATTTGAAGCAGTTTACTAGTTACATACGATCATGGTGATACATATATATATTTAATGTGAAATACTAAAAAACACGTCAGCTGAGCTATATAGGCTTTTCGGTGGACAGGCCGCAATGAAAACGAAAGCGGGATTGTTCTTTAGTTGTCCGCTGGTGGCGTCTAGTATGGCCATTTCATCAATGTTTTATAAAGCTGACTGACTTGTTAGATTTCATATTGAAAATAAGTAATTATAATACACTTGATTCAATATACAGCACAAAATAAACAAAGACAATTTAGGTTCTACAAGCACAGAAAAATATCATCATCATCATCAACAACCACAACAACCTTTTTAGTGGTACATACTACAATTAGATGTTATTTTCTAATATTTTTCTTCGTTCAGCCAAGGAATATATGAGTGACCTAAGGGGCCTATGTCACGACGAGTCGCAGTGACAACGCTTAAGTCATGTGTATTTTCCGACTGAATGAAGGAAAATATTGGAGAATAAAATAATTATACCAGCGCCAGTAATATCTAAGAAAAACCGGGGAAAGTAATGGCAATTTTAAACTTTTTGATTCATATTTCGAACACAGCAGAACCAGTGATGTAGGCACGCGTTGCCGTGACACAGACATGCAGTGTTGTGACGTAGAACGACTAGAGTATATATTCCATATTTGTTATTCAACTTGTGATACCCATGGTTGATTAGCATACATTAAACCTGTGAATCTTAATATATGAAATTTAAAACTTGGTGTGTGTGAACGAGAGAACGAGAGAAAAATTGACAATTAAAGAAAAGAGAACTCTAGGAAAGAAAGACGTGTTTGTAAAGTTTGGATTGCAAAGAGTCAATCTGTGATTTACTTTACAACTTTACATGTAAAACTGTCGACATCAGACCGTGGACGAACGGAACCTGTTACAAACAGGGAAAGTAAACAAATGAATTGGATTAATAACACTTGGCTCAGCATGAATAGCAGAAACTTGTATTACACACCATTGTTTATATAAAACAGTTTTATGGCCTCTTTATGTGTACATGTAATGCCAGAAGATCTAGAGGAACTTGAAATTTGTTTGTGAACGTGAACTATTATGTAAAGAGGCCATAAAACTGTTCTTATCAAATGATGAAATGTTATACAAGTCTCTGTACGTCTGAAATGCTGTGCCAAGTGTTATCAATCCAATTAATTTGTTTACTTTCCCTGTTTGTAACAGGTTCCGTTCATTCATGGTCTGATGCCTGAAGATGTTTATATATAGAAAAGCAGTTGAAACAAATTGTTCATTTTTCTATGCAAAGGGCAGGCATTACGTCATTGGAGTAGATATACTTGCATATGCAATATGATAAACATACATATTCATGACAGTTGCATTTAGAGGGAATAAGCAATTAGGAAATAACGTGAATACTTATTCATACATAATATTTTGATTTAGAAAGAGGCATCTTCGAATTCGATCCTTGCATGTTCTTTTTCTTCTTTATTGTCGTAACAGGCAAAATGATCCAAATTAATAGCTCGCGCAGCCTGAGCAACCACGAAGTGGCTCAATGACTAGTACCCTTGGATGCATTGAGGGCAATGACTACGTATACGCATGCACATTCTTTATTCTATACGCATTCTCCACGCAGAGGGCGCTACCTACAATATCACCGTGAGGCAGCCGGTCACAAATGAATCTACCCTGTGCGAGCTTATTGGTTTTGCGTAGTTATGATATTTAAAAAAAGCTGAACATTTTGAACAGATCTAGACTGGAGGTGTGTAATTGATAGCTTCAGCCAAAACAAATGATTACCTATTGCATAATGTATGCTTACTGACTCCCGTGAGGCAATGCAAAAGCTTATTAAAAAATTACATAGCATTTCATAAATTATATGGTCATTTTCTTTGGTGGTATTCCCAATTCCTGACACCTGCAATAGCATTTCACACCATAGAGGGTCAAACTATAACAAGGTCGTCTCACGCCAGTATATGTATAGTTAAATGCGTGTGTATGTGTGGAGTGTCGGTATCGGTGTCGGTGTCGACCAAAACATTGTAACAAACGTTATTTCTATGACACGTATAACAAACTTCATATTCAATTTATTTTATCTATTTATGCATGTACGTATGCAAATAGCAGGTTTGAACATATGGATGCATTAATTTTGTTTCGTGTAGTGTAGTGTAGTGTAGTGCAGTGCAGTGTAGTGTAGTGTAGTGTAGTGTAGTGTAGTGTAGTGTAGTGTAGTGTAGTGTAGTGTAGTGTAGTGTAGTAAGAACATATAATACACATGCGTCATTAGTATTTGCTTTCATAGCCATACTGGGTGTAGTCGAACATCTGTTTATATAACCACGCCGGGTGTAGTCTAACATCTGTGTATATAACCACATTGCTTGTTGTCGAATATCTGTTTATATAACCACGCCGGGTTCAGTCGAACTTTTGTTTCAAGAATCCCGAATCATATATTATTATTTTTGATACATATATTATCACTATATATATTATTTTGTTATACTTGTGTATGGCAATGTATGGCAATGTACAATTGATAGATTAATAAACAATGTAAATAAGAGAATTGTCTTCGTGTACCTTAACTGAATTTCTATATTTCTTCTGTCGGGCGAGGTATATATGTGAAATCACTTACGTAAATGTATATGTTTCGTTTTAAAGTAACTTCTATCAGGATAAATCTAGGAATCTATCTCTCAGCCAAAATACAGCTATCAGGATAAATCTAGGAATCTATCTCTCAGCCAAAATACACCAATCAGGATAAATCTAGGAATCTATCTCTCAGCCAAAATACACCAATCAGGATAAATCTAGGAATCTATCTCTCAGCCAAAATACAGCTACCAGGATAAATCTGGGAATCTACCTCCAGCCAAAATATGGTTCTCAAAGAGAGGGCTCCTCGGGTTATCCTTGTCATCCAAGAATATGTTATTTATGTCTAAAAGTGAAATGTGTCATTTTGAAACGAGCGACTTCATAGGATGAATATGTTTGATTGAAATGAAAACATTTCAAGCAATGAGCTAATTATAACCAAATTTAATGTCATTAGTTTATTTGCTGTTTTATTACTTTTGAAGAAAAACAACTAATTGCTACAATTTCAGAGTTCAGCATGACATGGAACCGATAAGTGAAGTTTCTGTTCACATTTGTGTGAAGTTATTGGTTTTAAAAAACATTATACATCAGTCAACGTGGTTGGACAGTGATTGTATCTTCCCGCCAGCAAGTATGTTTTGTTTCTTCTGTCTGTGTGTGTGTGTGTGTGTGTGTGTGTGTGTGTGTGTGTGTGTGCCGGCGTGGGATGTTAGTTTCTTTATTTATGTGTTACCAAGGCAAACAAATAATACATTAATGTAATTGAAACCTTGTGGAAACACCCCCTTGAGATATATGGACCAATTACTTATATTTAGTTTCATTTAAAGAAGAAGGGCATACAATACCAGCATTTCGACTAGATAAACGTTATCTTGATACTACTATAGAACAAAACTGTGAATGGAATGGAATGCAGATATTTCAAAGGTGAAATTAATCCAATACAGGTACTGATATCTGTTCGGCATATAACCGCATTCGTTGATATAACTATGGTATCAGTCGAGTTGCAAAGCAATTACTAGAGGTTTTTACAATTGTGACCTTTGAGATAACGGTCAAATCATAACAGCTATGTTGTCACAGAAGTTCACATTTTACCCATTAAAACCTCAAGCTTAATAGATAGCGAGTGTATTCCTGTGTCGACACCAATGTTATCGGTATCAAGCTTTGTAAAGATATATTGACTTTTGACCTTGACTTTCATCTTCAATATATAGGCATAAAGTGTCGTGAAAGCACAGGGTAAAGGACAAATGATCAATTTTGTACTCGCGATTTTCCGGATTTCTAATATTATTTTCTGTATATTTCAAATAAAGTTTTAAATACTGTTTCCTCACACTGTTTTTTTTTCTATTTCCTACCTGATATCAATGTCTTATCTGAGTTTATCAGCTTTGCATTAATTAGTAGCTTGCTAGAACAAACTCACTATTTGCCCAAATTAACGCATTATACCGCGAGTGTAAACATCTACTGATACGACTAATGATAATACACGTGTATTGTTATTGCAGACACAGTTTATTACAACTGTCGTTCAAAACATTTAGGCGTTGGCAGATTTTTAGTTGTTACAGATTTATGTCATGAAAAATGTTACTATTATCATGCAAACGTAGGTAATTATTTAGAGTGGTGTCCGTACGACAGTCCATTCATCCACCCATCTACCCACCCACCCATCCATCCACCGAACAATCCATCCATTCATCCATCCATCCTCCCATCCAACCATCCACCCGCCCATCCAACCATCCACCCATCCAGCCACCCACCCATCTATTCATCAACATTGTTTGCATCCATGTAAGAACATTTCCTGTATGGAAAGTGTCGACATCGTGTGTGATAAGTTAGCTTAATATGCCAGATAACAAACATAATCATTGGTGATTTTGACAGGTTGAAAAAAGGTTTCCTCATTTAATTGGTTCCTCCTCTTAATATGTGTGAAAGATGCCCACAGCAAAGAAACTTCTCACGTATGTTGATAGTTATACTGGTGTGTTTTGAGATTATTAGAACTTATCACCAAAGAAGAACACTTTATTATAATACAGGGGTGTTTGGAATGAACTAAGATGTCTACAAAACGGATATTTTAAAGACTGTGCACGAGTGTTGCTGCATGAGACGACAAGTATGTTATTCTCATTGTGTCTGGTGATTAGATGTCGTTGTGGAGTCGCTATACCTTAACCTCTGTCTTAAATATCCAATTCTCTCATCTCGACTACGTGTCTTTCTATCTCTGCGTATATGCTATACCACCCTCTCTCTGTTCCTACGTACAATGTATGTATGTATGTATGTATGTATGTATGTATGTATGTATGTATGCATGCATGCATGCATGCATGTATGTATGTATGTATGTATGTATGTAAGTATGTATGTATGTCTACTTCTGTCTATCGCTATCTCAGTATGTCTGTTTATGTCTCTGTTTCTCACTGTCTCTATGCCTGTTTTTCAGTTTCTCCGTCTGTCTGTCTATCTATCTGTCTGTCTGTCTGTCTGTCTGTCTGTCTGTCTGTCTGTCTGTATCTCTCTCTCTCTCTCTATCTCTCTCTCTCTCTATCTCTCTCTCTCTTACTGAACCATTACAATAAACTTAATATTGCAAGAGTTATCATAATTTGATAACGTTTTCGAAGTATTTCGATAATCCCTTAAATAGCTGTCATGCTTTCCTAAAGCTTCTGAATGCCTTTAAAGTTTATCTAAAAAATAAAAATCAGAATTCTTCATTTCAATTTTGGTCCATAGACGTGTTTACCTCCGAGTCATTGAATTATCCATTCAAGAAATTTCTAGAGCCAATATCAACATTGTTGACGATAAGAATACCTACCTGATTAAACGCTGCTAGCAGTCTATTCTACCCATCGTTATCGTGAAATGTCCAATTTTATCTGTACGCTTCGATGCGTCGTGTCTTTGCATAGACTTTTTGAAATGAGGAGAGCCCTTATAGTAATTCACAAGATTTACAAAAATGTAATCAGCTGAGTGACTATTTATTTTTTTAAACAAATAAGATAACTAGTTTGACTACATAGATCGTATAAAAACTGGAATCTTATTACAATAGAACAGAATACTGATCTACCTCCTGAGAGAATATGTATGTTAATCCATATCATTTCACTAGAAGTGGTCTTATCTGTATTGTACAAAATGTATACTAATTCGTTAGGTGAGACACACGCTTCGAGTTCTTCTATGTAAACTCGTGACAGATGAAACTAGGAGAATCATGTCTCGATGTGATCTAGAAATCAACTGTCAGCGAAGTTTTATTTGCAAAATTCACCTACCCCGTTATCTATAACCACCTGGTATTATTGACAAGCGACGAGGCAAAAACTAACCGTAACATAAAGATGTGGAAAAAAACACCACCATTTTTCCTGCATAATTATTACGAGTGAGATATAATGTTGCGTAGAATCTGAAATTACTGATAAAATAAACAGGCACAGTAGAAAATAGATCGACAAAATGGAGAAACCAAGTTAAATGTTAAACATAATTATTCACAAATTTGTCAATAAAAACCTTGAAATACAATAAGATAAGAATCGTTTGCATAATGAGATGTGAAATAACTGTATACATATATGACGGATAAGTACATGCATTAAATGTCATCGTGAGCTAGATTTAGTCTGAAGACTCACCTGTCTACTTATATCTTTCTATGTAAACTTCTTGATTGAAAAGTGTTGACTTTGCTTGTAAGTTATAATAGCTATATATAGTCAAATTAGGTTCGGGACTATGTCACATGGTTACACAAACCTCAATATTGGAAATAGTTAGAACTTCAATTTACGCCTTTCAAATTTCTATCTTTGTAAACCTTACACGTTTTCTTGAACATTTCTTGCATTTTGATAAGGTATTGAACGTCTACCGAGGAGAAATCTAATGACTTCACGTAGGCAGAGTTCTCATCCTCGGATAAAATTTATGTTTAACGAAGTGTAAATGATTGTCGCGTATTCATCACAAGACGCGTGCAGTGAATACAACATGTGCTGTCCATATTAATTTGCAATTATTAGTTAATTACAATATATTGTTCAGTAATTGGCAGAAAGCTAAAATGAAGCTAAATGATTCAGGTAATGTTATCATGCATGACTTGATTTCAAAGGTTCTTTAATTTTGTTTCCTCAACTAGATTGGAGTATTTCCTCTTTGTCTGAATATAAAGCCAAATTCATTTATGATTCAAACTCTTGTAAACATACATCAACTCGGCTTTTCTCGTGAACAAATAACAATTAATTTCAAGGTTCGTCACAAAAAATGAGTATCGTATGACTTCGACTCTAAACCACTTCTCTATCCAATGCCATTCTCTTCCATGATTCTTCACTGTGTTTTTGTTACAATTTATTGCCATGACAACAGATGATTAAACACCTGTATGCAAGATTGCAAGGCTTCAAATTATTATGAATATTGTTACTAAATCAATATTAATTTGGAGAAATAGAGGAACGATTACATACATGATGATGATGATGATGATGATGATGATGATGATGATGATGGTGGTGGTGGTGGTGGTATAATGTTGTATTAGAATAGCGAGTACTCACTTAATTAACATATTGTGTGTAAATGTATAGGTTTAATAGATAACACGTACATGGACCTGTTTGGCTGCTTTTGCCTTTCATACCTGAATGAAATATCGTTCCTTTTTAATGTCTATAAAAGGGGCTCAGACAGAAAGTGGAGTGGGTGTTTCTAAGAGTACTGAAAATCAAGTTGTTTTATCTCCCTGTCTGAGATTGACCGCCAGAAGTCTTCTGTACACGATTTATACTGAGTGGCTTAATATCATCATAATGATTTTCGGTGATATTCCCTAGTGGGAACAAGGTAACGGAAATTATCGTGTCATACTATGAGCACGCATATCACAGTCGAAATCTCAGACACAGTTTCAGATTGATTACTCCGAATCGTAATCCGTGACTGTCATAAACCTTCCCTATGGGATTGCAATGTCAGTGCTTTAAGATATCACACTAAATCCATGCATCAAACTGGGCATTGTTGAATCCCCATGTGACATGAGATCAGTTCACTTTAGTTTATGTGAAGATCATATGCGATAATGACCCTCTTGTGGCAAACCGTAACAATATTGGGTCACATGCGGTTTATTGCATCAATGTACCGCGAGTGAGTGAGTGAGTGAGTGAGTGAGTGAGTGAGTGAGTGAGTGAGTGAGCGAACGAGTGGGTGGGTGGGTGAATACATACATACATACATACATACATACATGCATACATGCATACATACATACATACGTACGTACGTACGTACGTACGTGCATGCGTACATACATACAGACAGACAGACAGACGTTCACCGTCAATTCTCCCAGATATGTCAAAATCATTCTAAGACAACTTAGTCCGAATCTTAAATTATAAGCGCCACTCTCTTTGCTCGTTAATGTTTTCGTAAATTATGATTGAGAATGTATATTAATTACATTATTCCACAATATTATTCTTCATTCCTCCGGAAGCCATTCGTAACTAAAGGATTTGTCACTACGAGTCTCGAGATGACTAGTAACAAGGCCCCTTAGGTTACCCGTATAATCGAGTAGCAATCCAGACATACACATCTTCTAGCTAATTAATATTCTGTAGACCACCTCTCCGATAACGTTGTCTAGCTGTATACATGGTACTATGTTAGTAATAAGAGTAGTTTCCTGAAGTAGTGACTCGTGTAATACTAGCTGCATGTAGCTTTTTAAAGAGGATACAAAGGGAGGTAGACGTCGCCTAAGCTCCATTCCATATGCTTTGAAAACCATTAAAACCCATATTCACCAATCCTACAACGTACAATTTCTCTAAATTACAGTTATGTTACTTTGTCGAGCTGTGTGTTACACGTGAATGCGATACTAGGGGTATATACGTAGGTTTCACTCCACGACATTTTTCTTCATCCTACAAAGGAAAATACGAGTGACCTAATGGACATTGTCACTACGAGTCGCTAGACGAAGACAGACACACCCTTTGATCATAAACATTTTCTGGATAAATTAAGAAAGAATTTGAGGAATAAAGAAATATCACACCTTCTCAGCCATAATTTACGAAACATAAGGGGCGGGGAGAATAATGCCAATTTTGAACGTTTTGACTCATATTTTGAGCACCACAGAGCCAGTGCCGTAAACAGGGGTTGTTGTGATGTACAGCGAACCGGGTTTATAATCCGTATTTTCTGTTCAAAGACGAAAGATAGGCTTGTGCATTGTGTAATGCTAGAAATATGGAGCTCCTAACATCATGTTCAAAAACACACACTTCGCCAACATAAATAATCTTCTATGTAAGATTTGCTATTTCTGATAACTCTATTTAGAGTGGTCATGTACTGTATGGTTGGTGAAAAGGATAAAAAGTTATGTTTTTTTATAGCGTTTTATAGCGTGTGCTCAAAGCGCTTTACAGTTATTACAACTGGCATTGGATCTATAGCAGTACAACAGCCCTTTATTTCTTCGAATCCCTGGTAAGTATATATATGACATTTCTAGTTTCGTAAACATGAGATTCTTACTTGTAACAAAACAAGCTCAAACTTTCTTCAACTTATAACGTCGTTTAGAAGCTGAGTTTGCCCTTGTAATCATTCTGAGCAATCTAAAATCACATCCCTTCCGGATTTCTCTAATGATGTGATATGTTGTCAAACCGGTTTCTAAAGACATGCACTGCTGAACTTGTTAAACACGGTTTAGATCAACGCAATTCACTACGGTGCCAATAAATAAATACATAAATCGTTATACACGTCTATATGTCTATATGCTGGTGATTTTCAAACAACGACGTGTCGGATTCATTTACCACGTCATTCTAAACCCTTTCAGAAAGCTTGACTTAATACATTTCATTTGTAAAACGACAAGCGTCACCCTGTGTCAATCGACACTGCCTTCATTATCACACCGTATACTTAAAATACACTTGATGAAAGTTTAAGTATACTTAATGAAATCTGACGGGCAAATGAAATGCAATGTTTCCGAATTTTATTTGACGATAGTGGGAATGACCTTTTGAGTGAAAGCTTTTACGGGTAAAGTAATAAAAAATGTGCACGGTGTTTACCGAAGCATGTTTAACTCTAGTATAAAAGGAAGAGTTCATATATTCGATGACAGCTTGTTGAAAGATGGATAAGTCTTGCCTAAAGATCATTGTACCGTATACGTATTCTGTATGGCTGTGCTAAAATCACATCAAGTGCATTGCAACACACTGTTTCCCTAAACAGTATTTACAGAATTAAACACTAATGTACCGTAACACTGTAGTTTGATTTTTGACGACCATGCGACAATAACATCAGTCAACTTGACAGCTTACTTTTTCGACCTGGCGTTTTTTTCTGATGATAATCATGGTAGTTAATACATTTAGCGAAGTATGCAGAATCACAGCAACTGTAACGTCATTGCATTGTGTCTTATGTCATCAAAAAGTAATGACATTTCCATTTGTAATCTGTTTGTTTTCTCAGTATTTTGGAGCTACGAGAACAGAAATGAAAAGAGAAGTCTGTCTTTCATGTGAACTATATGTGAACATACTCTAAACCATTTAATTTCTCCTTTCCCTTCCTGTCAAATTCAAAATGATGTAATTTAGAGGAGAGAACATACTATGATCGACTTCATTTTGCTTTCAAGTACAGTGGCAAAAAAGTGTAGGGTTCAAAACACTTATCGTCGACTACTAGATGAAAGAGGAATATCATTCCAGAAGACAACACATTTTCGTAAACTTTGGGTTCTCGAGAGTGATTTCATTATTTTACATAATCACCCCATTTCCAGAATTAACACCAGTGGTGTATCATAGGCTTCGGCAGACATCCATATGTATTATTAGAACAAAACATATTCATGACTTTTTTGCCTGTTTAATATATAATTATGCACATATGCTAATGGACACCCATGAGGCAATACTGAACCACTATTACGATAAAAGGTGCTTCAATTTAGTGTTTAATTTAATATTAACACAACATTTACGTGAACTTGAACCAAGAAATGACTCTCCAGAACCCGAAGGTTATGAAAATGTATATGTGTGTATTTTCCTGAGTAGCGGTACCATTTAAACTAAATGTCAAAAATGTCTTATCGAGAAGTCAAGTAATAATGTGAATTTGCTAACTTTAGATATTTTTTATCAGATCTTTTGTAAAATTTGTTAGACAAAGAAATCCCGGTGTATTTCGCATTTACATTAGTACACACACCCTCGGCGATATTCCTTTAATAGCATATTGATAAAGGATTACTATATACAGTGCTAGGGGGAACTCTCTTTAATTAAATATTTATTATTTGGTCAGGATTTTAATTGTTTACTGTTAATATCCATGCAACCTTCAACAAACTAGATAAAAAATTATACTTTCATTGCTGCTTCAAATAAAATATTTTCAAGATTAACACTGAGGGATGGCCCTCCCTGGACTTCTTGGGAGACAAGTGTTTATATGCTTAAGAATTATCCAGTATAAATAAAAAATATTATTAAGATGCGCTCTCAGGTCAACGAAAGGGGCACAAGCTGAGTTTATACTGTTTTAGGCCATATTTTATTGTCGTATGTTTAAAGGTACTCACAGTATTCTTGGTACTGGTGAAAATTTAACCATTGATTGCAATTGACTGAACTCAAAACCTTACGTAAGAACGATCCGATGACGCAATTTATCATACGTACCACGACATGTCTTGGACATCCCTACTATGCAGCCAACTCTTATAAGACTGCTAGAAGACAATTGTAATGGTAATGGTATAGAAGGTATGCATTGACAATAACATAACACTATAATAGTTTCAGTTTTATGTAAGTGTCAAACGTTGTGAAAAAAAACGCTTATAAACTCAGCTTGGCCACTTTAACATATATATTTTTATAAGATTATGTGCTTGCATTGGAATCAGTTTGGGTTTATATAAAACATGTGAAAACCTAACGTTTTATACTACTTGAATCCAAGATTACAAACGTTACATAGACACAAAAAGTACACATTTTGTTATTTAATTATGTCAAGAATAGTATATAAATCAATTGTACAGTGTCTTGCAGAGTGCTAACGTACTTACTTATAATCTGTCTTGTGAGCCTTCCTCCATTGTCAATCTGTCGCCAATACTAGCCGGGAGAAAGAAGACCAAGATTACACGTATCCCCTAACAAGATTTACAGTGCAGGATGTTGGTTTTTCAAATATGAATTTATTAAATATCAAAATGTCAGATCTACGATGACGTAGCGGTCGATAATTGATTTGATTTCAACCTGTCACTTTTACGGATAAATCGACCTCTAATTAACATATGCAGTGACACATAATTGGTATTTTAACAATTTTCAATTAATATTGGTTGTCTGTTTGAAAAATATAATATGTAATTTCAAGGGTAATAGTCTAGTCTGTGTTTCGGAATTGAATGAATATTTTTTTTTTCAACAGCTACTAGAATATGTTAAAAAATAATGTCTAAAAACCGATGTAGATATCCATATATATTGTATTATACAATTGTCATTATGCATTATACTTTGGTTAATAATATATTAGAATAATATACAGTATGAACGTGACACAAGTTGTCCTACAGCGTTTTTTCCCAAAATTAAAATACTTACATAAAACCATAAACTATTCTAGTATTATGTTATTGACAATACACACCTTCTACATCATTACAGTTGTCTGCTAGCAATATTAGAAGATTTGACTGCATAGTAGGGATGCCCAAAACACTGTGGTACGTATGATAAATTACGTCATCGGATCATTAATATGATATTAACACAAAGTTTGAGTTCAGTAAATTGCTACCAATGGTTAATACTGCGAGTACCATTTAAATATGCAACAACAAAACAAATTCAAAAACACTATAAAGCCAGCTTGTGTCTCTTTAACTCAATGAACCACAATGCATTGTAACGGTCATAAATAAATTTTAGTATTACAACGCACGACGTAAACATTTTTGCACTGTGTCTTGTAAATACAGAGTTTTGTCATCTTTGTCCGTGGTTGCAGAAGGTGTCACTTTAAACCAGTACTACCAGCAACTGGAATATTTGTTTTCGTCACGCAACCAAACATATAAAGATATAAACAAAGCATTAGAGAGAAGAAAAACAACCTTATTGTCTCTTTACAAAGGAAATGTTTGCTATGAGAATTCCCAGTTTGCTAACATTTTATTTCTCCTATAACTCACAAGTTGTTGGTGGTACAGTAAACATTCAATGTAACAGCCGTAGGCAGGCGATTCTAAAAACTGAAAACCATGAAAATATTATGAGATTGAAAAACATAATGCTTTTCTGGTTAAAAAGTAATGATCAGCGAAATATCGCTTAAAGCAAAACATTTGATATGTGTGACGGAAAATGAACGGCACGAGAAACCTACACAGACACTTATATAAACTGATATTTTGTTTATAGTCATCCAACATGATAAATATAGTATTCGGAAAATGCTGCATTTTGTTCATGCGAGGTGGTTTTGTTTCCTGAAATAACCCGTTTCAAATTACCGTTCACTGGATTAGTTTGATACAGTCGCATATAGCTAGGTGCCAATTTCTTGCTACATTTTGTCTAAAATAAAACAAACAAACAAACATTCAAAACGTACTAGCTACTAGACGCACCGCGAGACACGTGTGCCAATGTTTTGTCAGCATTTGATGTCTGCATCCCGGGTCCGGATGTTGACAGGTTAGTTTTTTAATATAGGCAAACTGTTTCAAGAAACTGTATTTATTAAATCTTGCCATCTTAAAGTTTAGCATGTGTACTTCTTAGTAGTATCTGCCTGGCTCAAACAGAGCCGCTGAATGATAACTTAAAACTGACTGAAATAACTCGTTGTTGGGTCACTGCAATGTGAGAAGACCGGGTCGTGATATTAGGAAAATGGAAAACTAGCAATAAGTGAGGATGTAAATAGCATAGTAATGAATTGTAATTTGTGCATTTTTGAATATTTCAGTGTTATTTTTTTCTTACTGTTTTTCTATTTTCTAACTAATGTAACTGCTGACATACTTTGGTTTGAAGTACATGTGACTATTTAAGAAGAGGTACATGTTATAATTTGCCATCCCTTTATCGTCTAATCTTTGTGCAAGAAATACTGCCGATATCATGTTAGTGTTCACTGACCTTGCCTGATACAACCACACAGAAACCAAATAGAAACTGCACATTCTACTGTGTTAAGATAGCGGGTGGCAATATTAATGTCTTCTACTTTTAGTCTAAATGAAATTAAAACTATTTATTAAAGGATATTACAACTAGATGCAGACACTTGGACGCCTATGTTTTGATGCCTGTATTCGATGTTTGCATATGAGATGTCTTCATGTTTTAGTTAACTTTATTTATTCTTTTAGAGAAAATGCTGCATGAAATTATATTCATTCATTCAAGCTTGCTATCTCAAAGTGTGGCACATGTAGTTTCTTAATAGGTTTCCGCCTGGCTTTATCAAACAGAGCAAGAAAATACTAACATGAAACGAGATGTATTACGTCCATGAACTCATAAAACTAGGTTTATGCCCCTTTAGGAAGTGCTGCAATGTTAACGTACGACGCTAATTTCAAAGGAAATGTTTGCAATTTTGAGATAGTTTTGATTCATTCAAATACAGGAGAATGCATTTACATCTACATGTTTTCAACATGAGATATTTTGTATATATTTTGGTAAAAACCATAAAGTAAACTAAACTATCGTAGTGCTATTAAATTATAGTTACCTTTCGATTATCATCTCAGAATGGAGAAAGTAAAGTACAGGCAGTATATTAGATTAAACGACTTGTCAACGTTATTTCAACTCCTGAGACTAAATTGAAAGAAGGTTGACACGCCTTGCATACTTATTTTGAAATAGTAATTGGGTTTCACGATTCTACACAATATACATGTTGAACCCAGCCTAGCGAATGTAAATACAGACAGTGTCGAATGAATGATACTCTATACTAGTGTATGGTGTACAAGAGTCACTCGTTGTTTTACCGTCTGCTGTTGTCAACATGAACACTCTGTCAACCTGATACCTATGTTGACACGTTGATTTAACTTTTGACATTTGGCCAACTGTAATCCAGTTAAAACGTGGTCGGTGAGAATGTTTACGGTTCAAATAAAAAATTAATGAAAAAGTAAAGTTTGGGAAATAATCTAATATATCATAGTAAGGAAGTCTCTCTCTCTCTCTCCCCTCCCCCCCCTGTCTCTCTCTCTATTTCTCTCTCTCAATCTCTCTCTCTCTCTCTCTCTCTCTCTCTCTCTCTCTCTCTCTCTCTCTCTCCCTCTCTCTCTCTCTCCCCCCCCCATGATATATATATTACCACACACTTCCACTCTAATACAATGTTACATCCATCCCAGACTAGGTCCTAGTCACTGTATCCTAGGCATAGGTTTAAAGAGAGTGACATTTCAAAACTATGCACATACAGATGTTCAAAACAACAAACCATCTGCCTATGAAGGCACCGTACCGTCAATTATTACTTTGTAGGCCTATATATTACCGAACATATTCTATGTATACTGTCTGAATTTATTCCAACTCATTACATCTATATATGTTTTACAAGAGAGGTTTACACATTTAACCGCGAGTCAACTTTATAATTTTTCATATTCAGACATTGTCCTTAATACAATTTCCAGCCGTCAATTTTTCATGTAAGTTCCCATCATTTAATAATGACACAATCACGTGCTATACCGTGAAATAACATTTACTAGATTTGAAATTTTCATATGTACTGTAAATGTAATTATGCTAACCTGGCAGGTAAGTAGTTGTAAAATAGGTTTTTTTCCAACTGAGTACTATAAAGCATCCTACTCCGCTTGTATACTGTTTAAATCGCAATATGACACACAACCATTAATGAGCCATATACCAAATTATAAACCTAAATGAGCAATTTTGGAGATATGAAAATGGAATTAGATTATTTTAATGAATACATTAACGGAAACGTATTTTGCACGATAAATAACACCGGTACATGATAGACTATGTTGCTGTTAAAGTGTATGTGCATATAATATGGTCACATTAGCCCTTCAGATTCTCAACCATATGGTGGGTTGACATGACGCGACCTATAGCGTATGGACCATATGTTCACTTGTACAGCAAGTGTTTAACTCGTATATAAGTATTGCTGCAGACATATTTACGTGTGGTTGTATTTTGATTGATTTTGAGTATATTAATTGTCACCTAGACACACACACACGTACCATATGTTCAATTTGGCATCTAGTGTTTACTTCGTATATGAGTATTGCTGCTGCAAACATATTTTATATATGTTTATATTTTCAAATAGTCTGACACGAGCTGCTAATATAGTTGGAACAGAGATGGAATATTTCCAATATATCGACTAATCTTCAATCTCTCTTTTAATCAACTCCTCAAACACACTCCTCAACCCCCTCCAACATTGTTGCCATCTGCTTCGCTATTTTCCAATCCATTCTCGAACACATTTGCATCATGTTGCCGTAATTGTTTTTCATTTTAAAAAGAAAACAAGCCTAATTTATAGTTTGTTTATTTAGCGTAAGGTAAATGTGTTTGAGTTTAATACAAATGTGCATTATTTACCTCATTCTAAACGATTTATTGGAATATAATGAATGTAATATGCTCACTTATAGTGTATAATTGTATGATCAATATATATATAAAATTATACATATGCAAATGCATACTTAGTCTACAATCTGCTACTGATATTGCATTGAGCACTGTTCTTCACATCGCGTTTATATATATATATATATATATATATATATATATATATATATATATATATATATATATATATATATATCTGTGTGTGTAAAATAATATAAATTTATATATGTTTGTATATATATATATATATATATATATATATATATATATATATGTGTGTGTGTGTGTGTGTCTGTGTGTGTGTCTGTGTGTCTGTGTGTGTATGTCTGTGTCTGTGTGTGTTTCTGTGTGGTGTAGTTAATTATTTTTTCTTTACGCTTGTTTGGATAAAAAAAGTCTTTGCGTGCCGTGTACATGATTATCCGTCATAAGTATACACTCATTTAAATGCGAGGTGACGTTTTATATGTTGTACATAAAATAGAATAACATTACAAAGCAAATAGACCCTGAATGAGGAGATGAAGCCTTTCTCACGATTTTAAAAAATGAGTTAATTTTACATCATGAATACTATACTTTACATGTAACACTTAAAGTGAATGTGGAATGGTTCATACGTGCAACAAGGTAAACATAATCTCAAATGTACAACAATATTATGAGACAATTTTTAATTGTTCCTAATTAATGAACTCGAAAACAGCTACAATATTTCTACTTTCTTGATGTGTTTAATGGTGTGTCATATCCTTAAGTAGAATCTTTCCTGTTTGAATTTCCAATATAATCGATCAATCACTCAATCCACCAATCAATCAATCAAGCAATCAATCAATCAATCAAGCAATCAATCAATCAATCAACATAATTCCTCTAGCGCCAGATTCCAATACCACGTAGTGTTCTGTGGCACTGAATAGGACCAACGGTAGGTCGTTGTAAAAGTTAGAAAGCTCTCGCGAACAGATGCGTCTTGATATCATTCTTGAACTTATGTGGATGGTAAGTTAAGTTCAAGTGGTATACTAGTCCATGAGACTGACGCTGCTCGCGAGAACGCACGCTCACCATATGACTTAGTATTACAACGTGGTACATGAAGTAGACTTCTGCTATTTGAGTGAAGTGAACAAGTCGCAGGTTTACTGTTAATCAGGTCAGTGATGACATTCAATATGAAGAAAATGAACTACCTTTAAAGAAGGTATTTTCTCCGTTATTGAAGCTCTTCGACTGTAAATCTAATTAACCAATACAAACCCACTGTCTTTGTGAATGGAATCAAATTGTACCGCAAATATGGACTTATTAAAGCAATACGTGATAACAATTTAAGTAAATACAGACAGCTTCTAACAAAACGGCGAATATATCCTTTGATGTCTGGTTTGTCTGTTCTTGACACGTCTGTCTTTCGTTCACTTTTTGTTTTCATGACATTTGGACTTAGGGGATTGCACACACATTACAACGGGTGGTGTTTCTCAAGTATTCTGTGGTTGAAAACGATTGAACCTCTCCTAAGACCTTAAATAAGAATGACCCCTCCTCAATTATTGTAGGACTATCTGTGATAAAGAAATATAATTTCACAAAAAAGTAATGAAAAGTAGGGACCCTCCCCACAACAGTTGCTTGAAAAAGAGTATAGTATAGTATAGTATTTTATTATAGCGGCCCCCGTGTACTTTGTGTCTAGACTTTTTTCTTTGTGTTCAGTCTCTTAACTTTAAGTGTATCTTTCTAATCTACCAACGTCTTCCCAAAATGACCTTTATGCACCAGATTATGACATAAATTTGTATACTTTCATGAAATTAATCTTAAGCAGGTTTTGTGATACATGTATTAACTACCTAGAATGGAAATTACAGTAGTCTGTCCAGACTCCACCTGGAAGGGATGTGCGCGTATTATACAAGTCCATATATATATATATATATATATATATATATATATATATATATGCCCTTTTTAAACACTAGCATCTGCAATGGAGGTAATATCTTTTCGATCAGACGATATAGGTGAAAATTCAATTTGTTAAAATACCAATAATTAGACATTGTACATTTATAAAATTCAATTTGATTGGATATACCCCTCCCCACCGTGTGTACTGTTATACACAAATACATTTACTCATAGGTGATTAATAATACTACGAGCAAGTCATTATATTAATCAAGTTATATATATAGTTAGTGCAGCTTTTAAGAATTGCGAGACAACTGCCTCGTTATTTTTGATACAGAATCAGATTGTTACTTCGAAATTAAGAACCCGGCTATCACTGTCTCAGATATAAGTGTTACGATTGTATCATTATAATCTATGGTGTACGTACCTCACAAGTGCTAAATACAAGCGATTATTGCACCTATAGGACTCGTTGCCAGCTGCACGTCTCGTTAACAAGTTATATATGTCCGTACCTTTCCGTTGATGTTTCATTTGGCATAAATCGTCATTTCACTTTTAAGAACCGGTTCGACAGTCTACCTGTATTTGTTGATTTAATCAGTATTTATATCCAAATCGTAGATATTCCCCAATTTCTTTCTTGTATTATTTATATATACTGTCTGACTGAACACAAAGGTTATTTTGTGGATTATTATTCCTAGCCACAGTGTGACTTTCAGTTGCTGGCGAAATATAAATTTCCAAAACCCAATTAGGAACGGGATAGATGGTATGATGTGTCACTGCTTACTTAATATCATTAGGACTTTGAAGTAACTGACAGACAGACAGACAGACAGACAGACAGACAGACAGACAGACAGACAGACAGACAGACAGACAGACAGACAGACAGACAGACACAGACGCACAGACACTACTTTGAAAAAATAAAACTTTCTGAAAGACAAAACAAGATCCCAGGTTTGAATAAAAAGAATAATTCATTAGACCCACTGTTTACTGTACATGCTTAAATTTGTATTGGAAATGCGGGTAAGAAGAAACAATGTTATTAAAGGCATTGAATGAACCGAGAATCGTCACTATAAATCACTGTAAATATGTGTGTCTAAAATGTGCTGAAACCGTCAGAGCTGCCTTATGGGGTATAGTAAATACCGTATGTTCAGTTCAACATGGTGAATGAATGTGCTACGGTTTATGTTACTTCAAGCGTAAAGAATACCACTGCACAGATTTGTATATAAGCTTAGTCAGTTGTATTCAACAAGCTCTTTATCATTTTTGGACAAGGAAACTTATTCAATTTTCTCCGTTTTAATTCTGATATTAAAAAATACTTAGAGTACTGCAATAGTTTTATTATATTGGGTTACTGGCAGACATCTGACCCTTGACCTCATGACGACATGTTGACAAGCGGTGGAACTGATCGGATAGCAGATTAACATTAGTCAACCGCACGTTAGTCCATTCCTTTTAAAACAAAATATTAAAGTGACCATATGAGAATTGGTTATTTATTTTAGATTTTTTTAATTTTTATATAAACATTTCTTCATGGCTTACTATTTTTAAAGTCATCATTGACCAAGTCTGTGTGTGTGTCACTCAGCACATTACAAAACACTAAATACGGAATATAAAGTTTGTTATTATACATACAATAACAAAGATTTCACACATTTATTAATCTTTTGCAATTTATTTAGTTAGAACCTGACTTGGTCAATGTTGTTTCACATTGATTTTTCAAGTAGAAAGCTATGACAGAATTGTTTTATAAATTGCAAATCCAAAATATATACCCAATCATCATCCATATCGCTACTTTAATGTAATACTTTCGGATACTTTACTAGTTAAACAAAGAAACACCTCCAATTAGCTCATCTCAAAATTACACTTTAGGTTTACTTCCGTATCCAGAAGTATTGATTAAAACATACAAACACGTATAACGTATATATATGATATTTACATTACTTTTATTGAATCAATCAACCAATTTTTACTAAAACTTGAATGGAACTAAAACAATAATTAACAGAGAGAACAATATATCTTTTCAAAAAAATGTAGTCATGCTTAAACATAATTAACATTTTCATAAAGCGTTCAATTGTTATAGGACTTGATATTGTAACAAAATATACATTTGCAGGATATTGACACGTTACAAATATTTGTCTCTCGCGCTGCTGTACGAATATTTACTTTTGACGGTGGAGCAATCGATAGACCAACAATTTACATTAAACCTAAGTCAAATTGCATCAACAGTTGAGTCGAAACAAGCTGTCCTCTGTGATTCGACCAAAACTCTGACTAGCTATACCATGTCTACATTGTACTGCTCAGCTTACCATGTACCGGTACCTTACTAGCATCCCTACATCCTGCCAGCTCAAGAATTTGCTTTATTAACATTGCTACATTGTGTGGATTGACACAATTTAACAGTGTTGTTATATATTATCCTCTGGCTCATCAAATATCTTATTCATATTGCTACATTTTATCGTCTGACACGTCAAAAATTGAAGTTATTGTTGCATTTTAATCTGCTGACATGCCTTAACAAGAGAAAAAAATGTTACAATGGCTATTATCGTGTGACCATTTGCTAACATATGGTAGCTCACCCAAAGAAAATTTAGAAACATTGGTAATATTTTTGTTACGCCTTATGATGGAAAGAAGTTTTCGTGCCAGACGCTAAAATGCAGTACAGTGAATTTCACAATATCATGCAGCTTTTCTGTTTGATACAACCACGCAGAAACCAATAAGAAACTGGACATGCTACACTGTCAGATAGCAAGATTGAAAGAGTATAGTTTTTTGCTACATTTTGTCTACACATGCCACCAAACTGACATCAAATGAACACGCAGAACACGCATAGGGCATCTATTTGTTCGCGCTCTTCCTGGAGCTTTGACACTAAGAAACAATTGGCGCCATGGCGCCCCAACGTCTGCATGATCTTACAATTGAAATGGTTTATTTAATTCAGACTAAATGTAGCAAAACATGCAATCTGGCTATTGAAGTGTGGCATATGCAGTTTCTTGTTGGTTTTTGCGTGGTTATGTCAAACAGAAAAGCTGCACGGTATTGTGAAATTCACTGTGATATTAGTAGCAGTTGTGTCGCTTCAGGTGACGATTATTATGTTTACTGAATTTTCTTTGCAATTCAGCATTATTCATATAAAGTTCTAATATTAGTAAAATATATATATTTGCAAGATATTACGTTATTTTGGTTTCGTATATAATAATATAAGATATATGTGTGTCATCTGTATTGTTTGCATTACACTTGTTTGGTAAATGTGTTACATTTTTTCCACTAGATACAGTAGGTGTCATGTTAATGGCAATGCATATATTTCACACTCGAAGTGACACAGTTTATAAGCTTTAGTATCGAAGTAAACGTATGTTCCAAACAGAGACTTTAAAAATTGCAATACCTAAAACTGTCGACTGCACAGTTCAATCTTTGTGAACAGATTAAACCACACTATTCAGAACACCTCACCTTATGGAAAAGTGAACCTAGCAAAGGGTCACATAGGTGCCTGGAAATGTGCATTGCCCTTCATTGATAAGCGTATTTAAATATTAAATTATACTTTCAAATTGTATGCCTCAATCTCAGGTTATAATTCTTGTAAAAGGTGATGGTTAACTATAATATTCAGTAAGTAGAATACAACAGGTACTTTTCAATATACAGCACAAAATTACCCCCACAGAACGTATAAACCCAGTGTGTAACCCTTTGAGAAAAGCGTGTCTATTATTTACAATTAGAAAAGTGCACGTGTTGTAGTCATAGCAACCCATTAAACGTACGTGATCGAAAAGTGTACAATATTGACAATAGTGAGCAATGTAGGAATGTTGTATAACTACTTGACACACTTGCACAATAACAGCTTCTTAAAATTCTCTCTGAAACCAGGATGAAACACACCGTATAGCACAGGATTCAAGGCTGAATTAACCCACATGACATAACTAACAACATCCCAAGCTGTATATGTCACACAGTAATCTGTGCATAATTGGTCGACAACGACTGCTAAGTTATGTGGTGCCCAACAAATGAAAAACATTCCTACAAGTAATGTCAACGTTTTTGCGGCCTTCCGACTTTTCTTCTGTCTTTGATCGCAGTTCGAGTTTGTTTGAATATTAACATCATTAACATTAGAATTTCCACCATTAGCCTTACTTGTAATGTTATTAGTATTAGCAGATGTTTTGTTGTTTGTATTTTCAGTATTATTTTGTCCTGTTTCTGCACTTGCTTCGGTGTCAACATTGACGAGGGCCAAACTTACATGTGTGTTAACCACGGCTCTGTAGAGTTGTTGTGTAGTGGTATCGGGAGTGATCGACTTGGCGCGTTTCCTTATCCTAAGGTATATGGTTGCATTCAGGTAGAGTAAAACTAGCAGCGGTACTATAAAAGTGACGATCACAAAAATGACAGTCATGGTAGTGTCATAGAGAAATTCGACGTCACATTCCTCGCTAAAATCGATGTAGTCAGCACGAGAAAACGCTGGATATCCCAACACAAGAAGCAGGATGAACGCACATGTAACTACCCATGACGCTAGACATTGCAAGCACACTTTCTTCCGCGTCAACAAAGTTAAATGTCGTACTTCCATCGTCACCAAAAGATAACGGTCAAGGCTTATCAGGAGGACCGCACACACGGACTCAATCGTCGCAATGTAATCTACCGTGGACCAGAAACGACATCCTCCGAGACCAAACGGCCAATACCCGTACGCATACGCCGTGATATCAAGAGGTAAGGAGACAAGACCAACAAGCAGATCGGCTATGGATAAATTAATGATAAACCAGTTGCCCAAACTTGATCGAAGTTTGCGATCGATTCCGAAAGCAACTAAAGTTAGTGTGTTCCCGAAAACGGTAATCACGGTTATGGAGCAAAGAAGCGTGAACACAAATATACGTTTCGCCTCCCATATATCCTTGTTCTCCTCCTTTTCTTCTTCCGTGTTGTTGTTCAGGAAAATGGAATAGTTTAGGGAATATGACTCGGTCGTCATGGTTACAACATTCTATTCTGAAAAATACCAAGAAGATTTCTGTCATGGTCATTAAGAGATAGTTCACCCGGTATATACCCATTGACTGGGCTTTCACGGACAAAACATCTGAAAAGAAAAAAAATGTAATCTCACAAACACACACATTCATAAGTTACAAAGCATTGCAGATTATCGTTCACTCTCTTTGATACAATCGCACTATAACCTATACCGAAGTGTACATGCTATACTTTAGGATACAAATTGGATGAATACAGTATCTTGCAACATTTTGTCTTACAATGAACTTACATGCTACTGTGCAGACAACAACACACTGGTGTCCACGTGCCTGCGCGTCTAGTTGCAGTACCTGTGAAATGTTGATTTCATTCAGACTAAATGTAGCCTGACATTGCAATCTTCCGGTTTTTGTATTGGTTTCTACACGAGTTTATCAAACATAGTGCACAGCAATCTGCAATGCGCTGTACATAGTTCCTTGGCATGCTGCAAATCGTACTCATTTTGCCTACACAAGGTTTAATGAAAAGACGTCGTTTTAATTAACATAAAAAACACCTCCGGGCCGAATAAAAAGAGGCACGATTTACACAATTTTATAGTCAAAAACGGTACCATGCATCTTACCCAGAATTAAAATGGAAGCAGGTTTAGTCGATTAAAGTAATTGTCAGGCTTGACAACATTCTTACTAACACTGCTATATTATTTCCCAGTAACAGATCGTCAGATAGACAGACTTATGGAAATTCTTACATCGTTTGGTACGACAAATATTGAAGTACAAATTGTTACTTTTTAATCTATTGGCATACCAGAAAAGTATACGCTGTTACAATGTATTCATTGTTTAGCACAATCCGCTAACATGGTGGCATAGCTCACGCAGAGAATGTATAACAATGTAATGAGATATTTGCGATCCCAGAGGATGAAAAGGGTTTAGTAAGAGTTTTTCAAGTCAAACGAAAAAATAATGTTACTAAGTGTTCTGAGTAAGACAACGTGTTGTTTCAAGTCAACTGACTTCAATTGTAGTATGCTTTCTAGACACGATGTAAACACATTTATCTAGCAAACACTCGTGCTCTTGTTTCTCAATCAATGCATGCTTCCCTTGTTGTGTTGCGCTTGGGGCAAATAAAAATGAAATTGTCATGCCAAGTTTAATAGTACTTTTCACAGACAGTTTAGACAATTGAATAAGTTAATCAGTAAGTCTGAATTGTTTTACTGTTTGGTATGACGACATGTACACCGACATGTGTTGTGTGTTTCGAATATTACATTTTACGAATACTAATGTTATGGACACTACAAATCACCACATCTCATCAGAGTCTAGGGTACATTTTACTAGATTCCAGTTACTAGCTCTGCTGTCAGCGACTTCTGAACGAGGCTTAAGGGTCTTAGCTTGATTCACTATCGTCTGTCATCCAATCAAAGTCCAAAGATTAGAAGATAGTGTTGTTGTTCTTCGATATTTTGGTCAAAGTTGATCAAGTCAACTTCTCTGAAACAGGTGGTTGATTGCTTTGGCATTTGATGTACAATTGCTTTAAGGGAGTATATTGATATAATTTTATGTTAAAGCCGAATTGATATGTCATTTTCTGTCTGTGTTATTTTTTTTCTGACACTGAGATTCTTTTGGTAATTTAGCATTAAGTACACCGCACTGACATCGACTCTACCGTGAAGAACGACAACCATGGTCGAGTCGTCAACAATTTTAACTACTCATAGAATGGAGATGCTTTCTTTTGAAGCCATAAGGTAAGACCAAAAAAATTGTGTGGTTCCGAGTACGCTCAATTTTTAGAATAGATGGGGTATATTAGGTAGCCTATATTTTTATGCGAGTGTCTAGTTCAGGCATTTATGTTTTCCGTTGTTTTCCATATGGTCTCTGTGTTAGTGTTTTTTTCCTCATCAGATTTACAGTCATTCCAGATTGGAAGAACAGTTTTATATTGTCTTTTTAAGATGATGTCAGTTTCCGCATCCACTATTTCTCGCAAGATTTCACAATTTTCACGATTTTATTTAATTTTCACGAATACTTAAAACAAGTTTAGGGCCGGGTAACCGAAACCAAATAATATTTTTAGGTCGAATGATGACGGAGACATGTTCTATAGGGAAGTCTTTTGATATGATAGGTTATATTAACAGATAAGCATGTCCCAAGAACAATTCACCACCATGGGTTGGTATAATTGAAATGTTGCTAGACAATACTCAACTAATACAACACCTAGGGTTCACCCTGCCCACCTCAAGTACCATTTATGTACGACAAATTAAAAACAGTCGAGCTTTCGCGGCCACTTATTATACATAGTTGGTATGATCACCTTAAGTTCTCTAAATAACTCAATGAAAGTTATAGAAGCAGAAACATTACACAATCTTTCTGCATTCAGTATTTATCTCCGCGGAAATAGTTACATTTAGATCATTTCAACACACCAACATCATATCGCGCTCAAAATTTATCAGAGATTAGTTTTCTCTTATTTTGATCTATTTGTAACTTTATTCTGTAATTTATTCATATCCCCCCCCCCCCTTTTTTATATGGATCTTAAGCCCTAGTTAACAATACAATGTCATTTGGAAAATAGTTTTACTGAGGCGAACAGGTGTTTGTGGTGTACAGGCGAAGAAGACACTTCCATGTCTTGTAGAAATGGGTATTATAACACAGGGGAAGCTAAATAAAGTTTCTTAATTACTTTTATTCTGTTGAATTAAAAGTATAAGAATACATTATTGAACAAAAAAAACATTGATTGTGAAATAGCCGACGGCATTAAAATATTAGCTAGAAGTATAAGCTACTGTACATTAGTGAGACAAGGGTTTGGAACATGACAAAAATAACATTAATTTTCGTGATTAAATTGGTATTCCGTTTTACCAGATTTCTCGTGGGAACTGACTGTCTTCTCTTGTGTATTATTCATTCATTCTATGTCCAAACATGTTTAAAATAGAAATTAATTGAAAGAAAACTAAATGCAATGAGGATATTGCAATTTCGACTATGTCAGTATTCGTCTTCTAAATAGACTGTTACAGACAGATATTAATTAGTGGTGATACATAAAGCACCGACAATAGTGTAAATCGATTGATCGGGCTACATTTTCAGTGATATTGTCATTGCGTCATGTAGTCCAGCATGTCTGCGTTCTTACTTCGCCCAATGCGTATAAGCATTAAACACCACAACCTATACACCTGTTGCTGTTCTTTGTAGATGAAGGTGCACACGCCCTTTTTTTTCGTTAACGGTACAATCATCGTAGAATTCGAACACCACAGAGTAGACAAAAATGCATGGTGATGTTAACATTTCGTCGTTTATAGAATGCCAGTGATGCCAAGTATAGCAAGAGATAGCGTATCACCATAGATTGTACAAAATATATTTTTAAAAACTCAACCATCAGCTGTACATATTTGTGTAACAAACGTACCTAATGATCCATAAAAAAACTAAGCAGCAGAGTAAAAGTGGATATACTTAGTCGGTATCGCCAACGTTTAGTTACGCTGGTGAGGACTTGGTGTGTAATGAAACGTGCAGACACCGTGATCGCAGAAAAGTAGGCGGCGTAATTATTTCTGGGTTGTTCTGTATGTCTAGTCAATTAGGAATCAATAGGTTTTGTATGCATGTGCTACCGATATCACCAATTCAGTCAGACAGCTTCCACTAAATCTTGACTTACCAAACAATAAATGTGTCTGTAAATAAACGATGATATCTTTCGAAATATGCATCTGTAGTCTACTGAACCCTACATCTGAAGACATATGATAGCTATATTATTGTCAGTAAAACTACAATGAATATTTATATTCACCTGTGACAACACAGCCCGGGGAGATCTTCATACAGACTATCTAATTTGGGCCAAAAACAGTATTCTTAGTTGAAATACCATGGTAACGAAATCCGTTTCATTTACTAGATAATCTTCAGGAAATGCTTCTCGTTCTTGTTGTCTGGTAGAGGTTAAAGATCGCAGATGGCACCAGGTAATCTAAGGACGAATTTAGACGAAATGCAATGAATATCACTGACGGTACAAGAGAACGTTGTATTCCATATATACCCGCTCTATTTACGTCAGTCCACGTGCTTTGAGGTCTAAAATATATCACTGATATCACGAACACTCTGCTTGAAACGTTGGCATCGTGCTCAGAGATATTGACAAAAAAGGTGCTTACCAATACCAGGTGAATAAAAATAATCCGCAGTGGTACAAATTGTTGGGTGGATACAGCAGATTGGCCACACTTATGAGGGCACGTTCGCTGAAATCGCTATCTCTAAGCAAGGAACACAATGATTTATACCATTTAAACACGTGGACACAACCATTTTAGTGCCGGGAGACTCTCTTTACCGACTCATGTGAGAGCATACGATGCTTTCATACCTGGGCCAATCCATTGTACTCACAGGGAACAACAAAATGTGTGGACAGTTGTAAATTGTCAGTTTTGTTCACTTTATACATCAAATTATGCCTACCGGATAGTCAGTTGTGGTTTTGAAAATGTCGAATCCGGGTCAAAAATATCGAAACCTGTTTTGATCTTCACAGTCGTGTTTGCACTTGTTTACATACAGCATGACAGCATGACACATTTCACGTTTTCTAAAGTAGCATACATCAGTCCGAGCACTTATACCTCAGGTTGTTTTCAGCTCACTTTCTCGGCTTTCCATATCACATATATATGTCAGACTAATTGTGGATTAACTACGTATACCTGCATGCGTCAAACGATTCAGTTATTTTTTGTTATGGGTTTATAACCTATTTATTCGAAATACTGAACTATTGTCAACTTTTGATTACCTACATATCAAATAGGCGTTTGATTTATAACAGCATATGGTCAGCGTATTGCCTTCAGGGGTGTACTAAATTAGATGCATGCGGTGTCGTCTGCAATACGTGGTTTTCAGGTCAAGACGCGTGTTCTCATTTAACCTTTCATCTTTAATATTTTAAAACATGTCAAAACAAATTGTCAAAAAATGTCCGCATAATTTCTAAAAATATTCATAGTTTGTATTTGTCCTGTTTCCGTTTCATTTACCTAAGTGTACTCAATTCAATGTTCGCAATTCTGAAGTGAAATCGAACAAGTTTCCCAGATTAGTGAGATCAATAGTGCAACGTAGGATTTAAAAAATAATTATTTTAGTTTGGGAGTAGGGGAGCTGAACCATTTTAAGTTGATGTCATCTTACAAAAGCGAAATTGCTTTTAGTGGAAATGTTTTTTACCCTAAGTACAAATATATATATATTTTATAATTTCTTCAAATTGAAAAGTGGATGAATTTTCGCTATAGTAAATACTGAGAACTAAAGTAAATTATCAATTTTAAAGAGACATTTTTTCCTCTCTACATTTTTGCTTTGTATTAATAGCTCCTCGTGAGTTACTGTATACTGATTTGGAATTGATTGTTCGATCAGTGTGTGTATGTGTGCGTGTGTGTGGCTGGTGGGTAGTGGAGTGGGATTAGGGTCTAACTAAAATAATGTAGTTTTTATCCTACATCGAACTGTCGATCTCGCCCCTTATTCCAAGGGTTCCCCGCCAAAATGCCACGTGGTATAAACAACCATGCAAGTATATGTACATTGTATACCCAATGTATACCATTATATTACTATGGTTAGGCCTATCGAAAAAAAATGTTTGGTTTTGGATACCCAACCCCACCTAGTTTTCACTGCCGTAACTTAAGTCTTTTTGAAGCCGACGAACTATATTAAAACTGTTACCCGATGTTCGAAGTGATATTATAAAAATTCGAACATGAATTTCCAACATGTCTCATGCGTATAGATTGACAAATTAGGGTCCCTCAACTCAACGCTCATTATTGAGATAAGAAATGAAGCACTCCTTACCACAATAATTTGCATAATTTATGTAGATTGGTTTGCTCACAAGAGAAAATGAGAATTCCTCTTGTAGTTGTAATCATTTTAGAGAATAAATGATGAATCAAAATAATCTTGGATGTGTTTCTTTTAATCCGTCGGGAATCATTGGTCTCTCTCTCTCTCTCTCTCTCTCTCTCTCTCTCTCTCTCTCTCTCTCTCTCTCTCTCTCTCTCTCTCTCTCTCTCTCTCTCTCTCTCTCTCTCTCTCTCTCTCTCTCTCTCTCTCTCTCTCTCTCTCTCTCTCTCTCTCTCTCTCTCTCTCTCTCTCTCTCTCTCTCTCTCTCGCCACAATCGAATATATACAGTTTGTTGCTACATTTTGTTTAAATGAAACAACCCAACGTGCGACCATGCTTACGCCCAATACACTTGCATCAACATGTTGACGTGTGTGGCTGTATCAAAAAGTGAGAGTGAACACTAATATTCAAGCCGTGGTAATGTCCACATGGAAAGATTTCAATAGTCCGACGCTCGAGTGTGTCTTAATAGGTTGATTGAATATATGTGAAAGAGATAATTTATTGTATGGTAACATTGTTCAAATATATCTCTACTAACATTTTGCAATTTTCATTTGGTTTAACACTTCAGTTTCATACGAAAACCTGCTGGGTAAAATCTACGAAAGGAAACATTAATAACTGGTAACCAGGAAACTGTATACAAGTTTACGATTTAACTGGGAGTAAAAGTTTTCATAATGAATAATATAAACACAGGATCCGAAAGTTAAAAATGTTATGTCACTATGTAATTAAAGTTGTACGTAACTTAGCAGGTTACAATTACAAAGGCCAAGCACGTTGTTAAAGATTTTTAAATGGACACTTAGTTGTTAAGTAAACTTTATACTATTACGACTTCATGCCTTTCAATTTTTACTACCACGGCACTTGATGTTAAAGTCTTGTGTAAGGAGAATAGCAAATGTAATTTCAATATGTTTTCTCTGTTGAATTATTTCCATGGCAACACACACACACACACACACACACACACACACACATATATATATATATATATATATATATATATATATATATATATATATATATATATATATATATATATATATATATATATAGTTTTAGGACAGGCGTCAAAACTATTACGCTCTGCCACTGCGGTATAGAGCACTGTCTTAGCAGATTGATACTCACCGAGTTATATATATATATATATATATATATATATATATATATATATATATATATATATATACAACACTGTACATAAATTTTAAAACTTAAGTTGTCAACAGTTAGATTACGTGAGCACTACAATTACGTGTATTCAAATTTATAACTCTTTCCTGTCACATACTATTCATCTTTTGCAGTGAATCTATATTTGAAACTAATGGACACGGTGTGTTTACATAACAGTGCCAGACACACTCCAACAATACATATCTAACAAAGCTCACATTTTTTGTAAATCGCCTGTCCTCGAATTCACTTGATTTTAGTCATAGAATTATTGATAAGTTGTGTATAAATTTAAAAAGTGAGATGTATAATTTTATCCCTCTGCATCAGAATTATACTTTTACAGAATGTGATATCGACGTTTTATAAATCGATTGTTATTTTAGGCAAGTCATTTGCTTTATTTACACATTTTAAACAAACTATCTTTCTCACTGACCTATTACAACTTAAAAATACGTAATTTTCCCCAATTTTTTTTTTCTACAAGTAACATAATTTTAGTTATAAGAGCAATAGGTTTATTATACATATTACTTACATGTTGATGTTATCTATACATAGGTCAGTCACAGGTTGACATCTTGATTTATTACGGGGTTGTTTTAAAGTGGTCATATGGATGAGGATTGGATATTTATTTTGGAATTTTAATTTATAAAACAATTTTATCATGGCGTCCTAGTTGAAAAATGAATGTAAAATAACATAGTCTGTGTTTGTAACTCAATACATTGCAGAAAGCTAAAAAAATGAGTAAAACAGGTTGTTAATGTACGTACAATAACAAACATTGTACAGACTTATCAGTCTTTGGCCATTTACTGAGTTACAAACAAGGAATTGACACATTTTGTTTCACATTGATTTTCTCACACTGAATTATTTTATGATTTACAAATCCAAAATAAATTTCCAATCGTCATCCATATTGGTCTATTTAAGGTGCGGACCCAAATATTCAATTTCATTTGATAAATTTATTAATGCTATATGAACTGCTACACAGATATGTTTACCCCACAGGTGATTCTATACAGTTCTGGATGTATGATATTACAAGTAGGTCATTTCATCTAACATAACATTTTTTTGCAAACGTTCTAGTTGCAGCTAGTGCAGCTTCAACTGATACAGCTAAACCAGGATAATGGATATATCTATATTTGTATGCATAGTATATATGGAAGTATTGATTTCTGCAAATTATCTTCGATTTACTTATTTGTTTAATTACGTCATTCTTGGCATCATTCTTTTTTTATTATTTCGTTCCAACGTATGATCGATGACATCATAGTTGAATATATTTGGTACAAGTAAACATGCATTAATTAGTAATTACAGTATGAAAAATAGTAATGGGGGGATATTTACACTTTGTTTTCAAGGGAAAAGCTACACGTGACATGAAAATATATACATGCGTTACATAACACAAATGGATTAATTAGCAAGCTACTGGCGTTTATTTCGAATATGCCAGCATTGTCATCAAATGTGTATTGACAATGACCTATCCAAAAAATATAGGGCATATTTGTACACCAGTGGAATGGCACAATATAATGTCCTTCGTCTTGTGACTAAATACCAGGTACGAGTTCTGCCAATAGTAAGGAACAGTTCAGCATATTTCAGAAAATAAAGAACACAGCGACACTGTAAAAGGCATTGAACATTAAATGCAAAGAAAGCTTACGTCAGAATCCCCTCAATTGGTGATAATAACAGGTCCATCAATGTTAGTACTACCAAAACTAAGATAGTATAGAGTTTTACATCGTATGTTTTTACGTCTTTCACAAAATGTGAGTAAAACGTGTTATGTACGCGAGACGTAAACAAACATCGTCTGCATTTAATTGAAACGCTGCCTTAATTTTGGTAGTGAGAGTCTCATTTTAAGATGACTCCCACGTAACAAATTTCTCAATTCATTCTCACACCAATTATTATAGGTTAATGGTTATTATGTCGAGTTGATTGATGCAAGAAATAAAAGAAATATACCGCTAAATGTCAGTTAAAAATTCATAAATTAAAAAAAAAATGTCAATAGTACAGAGTGACACTAACCAACCGTTATCACCTGTATCGCAGGGAACGGCATTCTCAAAACTGCACGAATGCAGTCGTGTGCAACAGGTGCCGCTCGGGCGTTCTGTCCACTGCCGTACAAATAATTAACTACCCAAGGACATTTCAGTACTGTTTTATGAAAATGGGCTGCTATTTAATTGTCTTTCAAGTAAGGGGCGAGATCAATAGTTCAATGTAGGATAAAAACCCTAAATTATTTTACTTAAGGGGTGGAGGGGGTAGCAA
The DNA here is from genome assembly GCF_964340395.1 of Glandiceps talaboti. Classification (NCBI taxonomy): domain Eukaryota; kingdom Metazoa; phylum Hemichordata; class Enteropneusta; family Spengelidae; genus Glandiceps; species Glandiceps talaboti. The sequence continues at coordinate 5,003,160 of NC_135565.1, forward strand.
TTTTTGTTCTCATCCTACATAATCGACTTTAGTTTTAATGGATGTTTTGCATCCCTAAATCCTATAGTGAATATATGACACTAAAATAAAGTAAAGTATCAACAAAGAACTATTTTTTACTCACTGCATACTGACTTTATATTCATAGCACTACACTTACAACTACTTTGAACTATTGACCTCGCCCCTAAATGATATCCACAATTTAAAGATTAAGATTTAAAAGATTTAAAGATTGCCATGGCAACGCATTAACGAAATAGCATACATTGCATATAGTATTATGTAAATACAATGAATTTATCGCTGTACGGAATCTACAGTGATGGATGAAATAGTCAGTGATAGGGCAGGCATGTGACTATTATATTTATAAATAATATGCAAATACTCGAGTTTAATTAGTGAAATGACTTTCTGCAATATTTGTTATAAATTATGCATAATTTCAATTCAAGGAGACTTTATATGTACAATATAATCAGACTAATTAAAATATTACGTCAATTAAATTTCATTAAGGTATATTTGATATTCATTAGAACTTCGATTTCTGATGAAACACATGATACATTCATCTTACACTGAGTGGTGTATTATAATTAGAATTTCACATTTCACAAGATATGATTAAGGTTATGCTGAAAAGAGTGATGTTGTGTTTTGTTGTGTTGTGTTGTGCTGCGCTACGCTGCATTGTGATGCGTTGCGATGCGTTGCGTTGTATTGTATTGTATTGTATTGTATTGTATTGTACTGTATTGTATTGTATTGTATTGTATTGCATTGTACTGTACTGTACAGTATTGAATTGTCTTGTTTTGTCTTGTCTTGTCTCGCGTTACATGTTGTGACGTGTTGTATTTAATTGCGTTTTACGGTTCCTTGCAAGGGGCGATAATTGTAAAGCACTTCGAGCTAGTGCGCAGTATAGAAAAACGCTAACAAACATTATTAGACTTGTATCAATTTTCATAACTAACATCATTATTAAAGCATTTTTTAAATGTCACCATGAGTGCCATTATTTGAATATCACGTGCACTCAGTTGAAATGTTACATAAATCTAGTATATATGTATAGTTATACAAATATTGTGTATGTCTAGAAACCAGTATCTGTCATACATATTAATTATTTTAATTTGCATACCAGTATTCGTTAGTGATATTCATACATATTAATTAACTTAATTTGCATACCATAATTCTTTCATCTCCAAGACGAATCTCTCTACACTAATCAATATTGTTGTCAATGTATAGGTCATAAGCAATCAAATCAGGGAAGAAATTTCAATCTCACTAATGGTAGTTTTACGTTTGCATAATTTGAAATATCCTTTCAATTGGTTTAGTTAGGTAAATCAAAGACGAAAAAGAAATCATAATATTTTGTTGTCACTATATTCATATTACAAAATAACTTACAGTAGGAAAGAGGATAGTACATGCATTTTAAACTGTTAATAGCCTCAACAATGTTGCCTTACTCAACAAAGTATTTAGTTATTATCTTCCCTTCTTACGCAAAATGCCTCTTATGTTTACAACATACAGTAGGTCTATTCTGAACCAGATTTGCAATTTTTATAAATCTGTTTTCGAGAGGCAAGTCACGCGATGTAGAACAGGTGAACATGAATTTTATAGCAATTGGTCCCCTAGGCATAATATAATGTAGGTAAGATCAAATATTCTTCGTTGTTCCGAAATAATGATTTAATTTTAAAACGTACACAGCCTTGAACTTCTTGGAAGCTGAAAGTGTTTTCTTTTGAAAATATGACCAACATAAAAATTGATGCCGTGTTAATAAATAAAAGAAATACCATACTGGTATAGTAATTACTTCCACCTTCCATACGTTCGCCTGCGCTGTATTTATTTTTTATTTTCTCATATATTTTTTATTAGCGAGGGAATGGAAGTGAAGGATACGGGTAATATGAATATATTCTGAAACCAGGTGTGTTCAATTATTAACGTCATAACACAGTAAAACGTGAACGTCTAGTGTTCTCAGTTATGAAAGAACAGCTTCAAATATAACAGGATATTAACTGTAAACGTAGAAAACAAAAAGCGAATTTGATCATGGTGGTTAACTCGAAAAAGCGTCAAAATTGTAAAGGATACCATTCGACTTTGAAATAAGGACTTTTCTTGACGTTAATGTACTCTATCTATTATAGATTATGCATTATACGTTGCACTAAACAGGATAATAATACTTTCTGGTTATCACTTCAAGTTGTCTTCCCTAAGAATAAGCTGTATAGACATGTAAAATATATAGATGTTTCACACACACACACACACACACACACACATACTTACATATATATATATAGAGAGAGAGAGAGAGAGAGAGGACAGACAGACAGACAGACAGACAGACGCACAAATATTATCAATACAGATTGATTTCAAATGTAGAACAGAAACTCCGGCAGGGCATGATCATTTAATTTACTCAACAGCAATCAAAGAAAAAGGTATGTGATATATATGGGTATTGTATGCAATTTGTATGAACGCCTCTTATACACGTGACCTATTTTTACACTAAGATTAGATGTGACATTTACATTTTTTGATAAAAATGTGCAAAGATCCAACTAATTAAGATTGTTACATAAAAAGTGAAAGTAAATACACTTTCATTTCAAAAACATATAATTATTTCATTGTGTTGAAGTTTGTCGCTGCTCTTTGATAACATTCAGTATTTTCTAACTATACGTTCGAACGAAAGGAATTGTTGGAACCTGCGAATAGCTACACATGGTAAAGACATCTTATCTTAGCAACACGGGAAATCTTTTTGTGAAAACGTCTTGTAAATGTTTCAGATTAAATGGCAGGGATTTCGAAATAGCAACGGTGTCGTACACGGATAGGAGTACACACACTAACTCCACAACATTTTAAATATTATAAACTTTATAATTGTTTTGCTCTAGTGTATGTGTGTGCATGCGTTTATGAGTATATATCTGAGTATGTGTGTGTCTAGTTTAAACCTGCACTAACTGGATCATTTTATTTCATCAAATAACCAAAGATATATTCACTACAAATTGGTCAATTACTAATAAAAAGACAGTGTATCTAGTAATTAGTGGTCATGTAATCTGTAGGTAGTGGAGTGACAAGTTTCAATCTTGAGTTAAGCTTGATTTTGAATTTGTCACCATGTTAAAGCTATACTTGTTGTAACTGAAGTATCATTTTTCGATCAGAAAAACACAAACTTGTTACAATACCAATTATTAGACATTGTAAATATTAATCATTGGTCAAAATTATCCATAAGCAGTACAGAAACAGTTTGAAATCGTGATCGGCGTTTGGGGCGCTGATATTTGTGTGCGGACCCACAATCTTTCATACAGCGCCGGCGCACGACATGTTCTGCAAACTTAGTTAACCTATACTTGTTTGACTATTCTGTCGACCTTGACAGTGACCGTGACCTT
>NC_135565.1:5009141-5056641 GCF_964340395.1 Glandiceps talaboti
GAATACCCCTGTGATTGTTTAATATATACAAACGTTTTCGCGGAAGGGAAACAGGCGTGCATGAAGGTCTAGAAGACTAATAATTTCTTACCTTTTTGCTTTAAATGTTTTTTTTAATGTTTAGGGGCAGAGGCTTAAACTAGAATCGGCCGGGTTATCGGAAGCACACCATTTCTTTTTAATTTGCCTAAATGTAAATTCAGAGTAACACTTCCATTGATACTATACTGTGGATATCATACAATTTAAACTGTTACACTCAGTCTAGCTTGTCTACTCCGCATTAGGATTAACATCTATGTGTGAGGAATAGTAGATTGTAGAGATATAACTGGATCAATGCAATGAATAAGTGGTCCAAAGTACTCCTTATTAAATTGGCATAAACCGAGTTTACACTGTGGGGCTTTGTTTATGCTAGGCAGATTATAAGATACTTGCAGTACTTACTGGGGTACACTTAACCACCGCTTGCAATTAATTTAACCCAAACCTGGTACCGAGATATCATTTTATAAACCATCCGATGACGTAATATATCATACGTATCAAAAATACTCAATACATCCCTACGACGCTATTAACTGTATATTAATTACCAGAAGACAATTATTGTATTGTAATAGAAAGCATGTATCGATATCAACATACGTTTAAAAGAGGTCTTATATTCAATTGAGATTATTGATATGTAAGTATTTTCATTTGAGTAAAATGCATATAAACTGAATTGTGCCAGTTTAATATAATACTATGATGACCTGGGATTGAACCATTGCATTTTAACTCAGTGTCTAGTTTGGATAGTATAGTCTTTAACTTTTGTTTTTTTGTAGTTGAGATCAAAATTTGATTTGCATATTGATGTAGGGCTTTTGGGAATACATAAAATGGACCTTTTACTTTCGGGGTCACCATGCAAAGTTGTTTATAGTATTTTAGGGTAAAAAATGACGATCATCTACTATGGTAACTCTATTGGGAAAATTAAATGTATCGATTTTCTGTAAATCAAGATGTGATGAACGCAAATTTTATTTCAAAAAAATACAAAAATGGACCCTTTACTCTCAGGGTCACCATGCAAAGTTGTTTATAGTATTTTAGGGTAAAAATGACCATCATCTATTATGGCAAAAGTATCGATTTTCTGTCAATCAAGATGTGATGAACGCAAATTTTTATTTCAACTGAACCAGGGAAATACTCTCTCAGGTTGTAAGTAAGAATTGTATTGAGTTTGTGAGACCACTTGTCCTTGAGGCGTATCTTCACCTTAAGTATTCTGTTTGTAGTTTCGGTGCTCAGCTGGTAAAGTAGTTGTAGAGCTCTGAGTAATTAATAATATATGATCCAATACCGATTTCAAGGATGGGAGAACAGCGAGGTTCAGTGTGTTATGCATGGATACACAAGCAGGTTCTTTCTTTCATGTTTGATTGTAATCAGAGATGGTAAAAGTTGGAGTAGAGAGAAGAAATATGACGACATACGTCTTTAGAAGAGAAAAGAGTCTATTATATCACATCCGCATCCTTTTTTTCTACCTTATATTTTGATATTCTGAAATACAATTTGCAAAATCAATGTGTTTTAAGAAGAACGCAACAGAAGATTATGTTCAAAGGTGTACATGTGCAGCGCCGATATATAAGTTTACTAAGAAGGGAATTGTGTTAAAATGCATCTTGGAGACAGATTTCCCAGGAAATCTTACATTTCAAAGTCTTTCCATACTTAACAATATAAAAGCCTGTGTTCCTAATGATTTTGAAATATTTAGACATTTGGATGTTCACCATTATTAATGAAACTGGCTAGCTATTATTTTTCCCATATAGAGCCAACACAGTATTCGGCGGCCATATTGGATCTTGATCATGGCTCAAGTTTGAAGTTGATGAAATATTGTCCTCTGTGCTGTACTACAACCTCTGTTTTTGTAGTTTTAAAAGAGAGGCTTTTGAAGTTATCTAAGTTATTTCTAAGGTTATGATTATGTGAACAGGGTACAAAGAACTGCCAGAGTCAGACATGCTCTATGTATTGGGTGCATTTTTCTAATTAAGGGAATATTGATATTAAATAACACTTCAAGTCACGTTCATATTCTAAAACGTGATATTTGGTATTTTTACAATAACTTCAGATCAATAACATACTCATATTTCGGTTTCTTAGGCCTCGGCAACACGATCTCAATATATCACATCTATTTACTTTAATATTGGTGTTAGGGATTTCATAGCTACGTATACACATGGCTTGCTGGAGACCTCAAGGTATACATGGTGTAAGTGTTCTGAAAACGTGACATTGTAATGTTTTTTTTCTATGTTTGATTCGTAAGCCAACCCTTCGCACACAAAACGTGTCTCTACTCTATCACACATAGCTTTCAGAGCACTCAATGTAGTATGTATGTATAGTACATTAGAATTGCATGTCGGTTAAATAAGTGCTAGGCCATTATAAAAAAAAAAAAAACTGTGCAGTATTTGCAGACGTTTCAATTAATGTACGTGCTAAAAAGTGCAGGAGCCAACATTTTAGTAAAAGTAGCTCATATTTCATAAAATATTGACTTTCAGATACTGTATGAATAATTCATGCACTTTCCTTAATTGTTTCTAGGAAATTCTTTGTAAGATATCGTCAATTATTTTTATAACGGTTTTCATGCTATCTACCTGATTTTCGAAGTGTGAATTCAAATACCGAACAGCTTTGCTCTATTTGATGTTATATATGTATATATATATATATATATATATATATATATATATATATATATATATATATATATATATATATATATATACATTTACATAAGTAGATTTTCTTTTAGATTATCTCACTATTAACTAAATTATGAATATTTACAGACGCAGCTGTTATTACGGATTTAGTCAAAAGTTGAATTACTTGCCGCCCTGTCAAAACCTGTACGGAAAAAAAAACAGTTTCACCTGAATTATGCCAAACTATTTGAAAACACTCCACGAGTACAATGAAATATGGTTAAACAAATACTTTAATACATAATTATTTAGGTACTGGGTTTTTTTAATCTAGTCTGATGGTACAAGCATGTTGTGGTCGATTCAGGTTTGCTTCATGAATGATATTTAGTATATGGTGTGTATAATGGTGTACTGAACTTGTGTATAATAGTGCACTGAACTTGTACCTGAAGCTGGGTCTTTCGCTACATGTAGTCTAAGTCAAGTAGAGCATGTGGGCTGAAAACACGCTTTTTACCGTCACAGTTCGCGGAAAGTGAAGTTACACATGACGTCACGAGAATGAGTTTTTTTAATAAATCATAGAACGCCGCAGGACCTAGAAAGATGGAAATGCATGAATTATCGTGACACCCCCCTGTGGATTACATTCAATGTTGACACCCCTGTGGATTACAAAACCATTTAATATATGCAACCTTCAGGGGAGCACTATTCTTCAAAGCAGACCGTGGGTGGGGTATTAAAGTGGATGGCAGTGTTAAAAACCACCCATAAAAAATCAATGGCAACTTAAAGATAAGTTTATACATAACCAATCATACATTTTCTGCATGACTTATGTTTAAGTTTTTGGTCAAATTAAAAAAAATAACGTCCAGAATTGATAAAAAAAGTTATCGAATGAAATATATACAAGTTATTTTACTGAAAAATCCAACAGCTGTCTTGGAATCCTATGTGATAAAGTTTTCAATCTGTTTATAATCGACATGAAATTGTCAAATGTGAAACGTTATTCAAGAGTGATTTTCACAGAAGAGAATGTACCATTTGCCTAGATTGAACATCCTAAGATACTTTCTGTATACAAGTTTGATAAAGTGTAACGTTCTTTGTGTAAATAAAAAGATAAACATTGAAAAATCATATACAGATACTTTCTTAGTTAAAATCGTTAAAAATCTTTATTTGAATTATTCACGAAATGCCTTAAGTTTGCAAATTTTGCCTATAATTCTTTTTTATGTTTTTTCAATAATTATTTTTTCCTGTAGTATGTGATTCGTATACTTGTGTAATGTTGAATGTTGCATATTATTATTCGCTTTAAAATAATCTTTTTTATACGGCATAAGTCGCTTATTATGTAATTTAACAAGGTTTGAGGGGAACAATCTGTATTTTTGTAGGAAAGTATATGTATGGATTTCCAACTAATAACACATGCTGGTCACGTCTAGCAACTGGTATTAGGCTCATTAGGTATTCATATATTATATCTTCCAACTGGACAATTGTACTTTGACAATTAACCATGTATATGGTATTAAAGCGCACATTAGAGGTTCATTAACGGGTATATAGACTACAAATACTCTAGCATGAAAACTTTTGCTAACTTCTACCGATCACACTGACAACAAACTTCAACTAGTAACAGGCACAAGTTACATTTAGCAACTGACAGTGCTCCGTATTCATCTTCCTACGGTACAATTGAGGGTGCCGAGAGTCTCGTTTGACAACGTCTTTCCATCATGGTTAAAGCTTGTGTATATATATAGGCTGTGTGTGAGACAAAGTTTCATCTTACGGAGATATCTTCCCTGGTTCTGTAGACAGTCAAACTTTGCATTTCGTCTCACGACGTCGACCGATCGATGGACAGAGATGATAGTCAGTTAGCGGTTACAGGTAGGGTACAGGTTTGGTAAATGTGGATAAAATAGACTTTCTATGCAATGGTATTGTGACGGAACTAGCCAGCCTCACCTCTTAAGATTTCCTATGTAGTTTAGTTACCATGTATAGACTATATACTATGGCGAAGACAAACATCATCACATTTCTATAATTGACACTCACAGCAAGTAAAATGACTGTCCTTTGTACACATTGAAGGCATCTGTTACACTATGTTGACACTAGTTTTCTGTTAATTAAGTTCGTAGTGTGCATTGTGTGTGTGTTTTGATTTTATCGCCAGTGTCACTTTAAAGAAATGACGGAAGAATTATGTAACCATTCCATAATATAAAGTGATGTACTTTAAACTAATTTGGGATGATTTATTATTTTAATACATTATTAACTAAATGAATTAATAAATATTTAATCAATTACAATTTTTTGATTAATTAATAAGTATTTAATTTCATTTCATTTATTATTACTTAATTAATAATATTTATTTATTATTTTTTATTTATTTGTCTATTTGGCTATTTTATTTTTTTCTAGATTTCTTTACTGTTTGTTTTCTACTTTTCGCGAAGGAATTGCCAGTGCGCCGGTTAGATAAAAAAAAATCCCTTCTCTGTTCCTCAAGAAGTAAAAGCTTGATCGCTGCAAGTAAGATATACCTATATATCCGTGTGTACTACAATTAGTATATTACACTGTGTATTAGGTTGACTTTGAATTGTAAACACGATGCGTTGCCATAGGCTACGGTCAATAAACTGAATTAAAATAAGACTGGTTTCCCCATACAGTAAATGAAATCTGATAAGTGGAATAAAAAGACGTCAAACACGTTTATGTTATATTGGTCAAGAGAAATGCATAGAAATCACTCGAATCACAGCTGAAGTAATTAAAATGTGTGTTACGACTATTTGAAAAGTGTCATCAGCGAATTATACGATGTTGTACAAACAGTTTGTTGGTTCAGCTGAGAAAATAAAGAACGTCTCAGTCCCTTATATCTAATTTATAACTTCTCTATACCATAGATTATCAATCGAAAATGGTTTGAATTGCTGCATTATATAACTAACATGGTACACTATCCCATCTATTTTTGGAAAACAGTACACGTTGTATATTTAGGTTATCGCTGTATAAATTCACTCGCTCACATTCGTGGCTATATATATATATATTGTCAACCAGTCAAAATGTAAGAGTAAAAATGATAAAGTGTCTCCCAAATTAGCAAACAACTGTACTGAGTTATTGCAAATAATTAAAGTGTTGCATTTTTGTTACTGAATGCCGAAGTCAAAAAAAGTAGTATATCTACCCTGGATTAGTACTGTTTTTCCAAGTGTATGACTGCTGTTTACCGATAAACCTACAAATAACACTGCAAGACAGTTAAACTGATTATCAGCTAATATATTGGATTAAAATTGACTCGTTTGATTAATTGATAGATTGATTGACAGGCAGATTGAAAGACATACAAAAGGACGGTCAGTTTACATTCAAATAACAGTGCAAGCAGACGGGTAGAAGACCAGACAGACAGACAGACAGACAGACAGACAGACAGACAGACAGACAGACAGACAGACAGACAGACAGACAGACAGACAGACGTATAACCGCTAATCACGCGCGGTTGTTGTTCTGTTCCATAACATTCAGATATAGTCAGGTGTTTACCTAATATGTCTGAAGCTTGCCGATAAATACCTTGATAAAGAATTTTTATTCGAAACGTCGGATTTTACATCTATTTATTCGGACTGACTTACAAGTTCCAAATGCATTTCATTGTACATACATACATACATACATACATACATACATACATACATACATACATACATACATACATACATGCATGCATGCATGCATGCATACATACATACATACATACATACATACATACATACATACATACATACATACATACATACATACATACATACATACATACATACAAAAAGAAAAAAATAGACAAAAGGCGATAAACAATAAACAGCCTGACGGACTGACAGTACAGAGTTGCATACATTACATTTACTATAGCTATACAACTCTTATTGTAGATTGTCGTGTCTTCTCCAGGTTTATTAATTATGTAGCTCATTGTATTTAACCATTAATTGTCCCCGTTGTTATCATCATCATCATCATCATCATCATCATTATTATTATTATTATTATTATTATTATTATTATTATTATTATTATTATTATTATTATTATTACATTTGTAATGAATTCACGAAATAAGTAGGATATTCTAGATCTAGTGCACAAAACAAAATCCTAGTATTACAAGAAATATATTAGCTTCATTAAATGATTCACATTAATTTACATCATTGGAACTTCTTTGATGTTACACAGTTTGAAATAAAAATGTACATCAGATGAAAAAAAGTATATGCATTATAACATACAATATTTTACCCTTACAACTATAATCGTCCACATTATTAATAGATATTTCTGTATAATGTGAAGAGGATTAATTCATATTTACAAGTTGTATTTCATTGTTCGCTATGACCTAATTTGTTACAAATTCTAGAGAAATCTTCATACTATACATAAGGCTAAGATATTGCTTTTCAACTTTTTAACTCTTTCTAATTCCCTAAGGCATGTGGTCTTCTTTTTCGATCCAAGGTCATTTCAATAAATATGTCGTTGTTTTGTTGTTGTTTTATATTGTTTGTTTTGGAAGTCTGTGTTGTGGTTTGTTGTTGTTGTTGTTATTGTTGATATTATTATTATCATTATTATTTCATTATTATTATCTTTTTTGTTCTCTGGTATATTGCGTATTACAGGATCTAACGAGTAGTGTGTGCAAAAGTATTTTTCTGGTACAACCTTTCATAGACAAGATGTATGTGTGTGTGTGTGTGTACTAGTGTATGTATGTATGTATATATGTATGTATGTACGTGCGTACGTATATACATAGGCATGTGTGTGTGTGTGTGTGTGTGTGTGTGTGTGTGTGTGTGTGTTGGTGTGTGTTAGTGTGATTGTTTGTTTGTGCATGGGTACTGTGTATTTTTACATGGTGTTTGATTGTCAATTTTACAAGTAAACTTTCCAGTAAAACTGAATAGAAATTACTGAATGTTGTCTGTGTCTGATACTAGTTAAATCCCTCCAGACAAACCCTGGCCATCTGTCTCTCATCGAACGAAGGTAAATTAACTGCCATAGAGTCGTGATTTTTTTTAAATGGGTTTTCTGAAATATCGTAGGCAAAGTGAGAGGCCTCACATTTTGAAACCATAACAGAATATCTTAGCTAGATATAGAAATTTACTGTATTTCACTTTTAATTGCAAATATGCCACTCAAAATTCAGATCAAAGTTTCTCGAACGAATGAAAATTTGAAATTCAAATTCCAATAACGATGTGAAAGCAATTCATTTCTAAAATATGTTTAATTTTGTCTCATACGTCTGACATTTGCAAGTAAAGCGGTTAGTCAAAATGTCAAAATGGACCCTTGACCAAATATCGCGTATTATGTCATAATTGATTTTTTTGTTTAATCAGAGTAAATTATTTACCTTTCTATTTCCTGACAATTACAACACACATCGCCAGAGGAATTAATTGATTGCTTTTTGCGATACTTCGGATATATTTCAATCAAAAGTTTGACAAATTTGTGAACAACGTGTATAATTTTGATTAATATGCTAGGCTAGAAATAGGCTTACGTGTTGGTGTTTATTTATAATTAGATATTGTTCCCCAAGATTTTTCTTCATTCAGCCAAGGAAATTACGAGTGACATAAGGGACATAGTCAATACGAGTCGCTGGACGAAGACAGACACACCTTTTGGTCATGAACATTTTCCCAAATGACGAATCGTAGTGAGAACCCTTAGGTCACGAGTATTTTCTGGTTGAATGAAGAATATTATTGGGGAATAATAAAAATTATACCATCGTCAGTAATATTTTTTTTTAAATCGGGGAAGGTAATTGCAATTTTGAGCGTTTTGACTCATATTTCGAACACAGCAGAACCAGTGACGTAGACACTCATTATCGTGACATAAACGCCCGTTGTCGTGACGTAGAACGATCAGAGTATATATTCCATATTTCTTTATTGAACCTGGCCTGTGCATGGTATAATTCCATTTAGGAAATGTTAATTAAAATTGATAAACTTCAAGTGAAAGTTACTCCACACACATCCAAGATAATCATACATTTGACGCTTGGGGCACTAAATATGTTATGAATTTATCATTCAAATCAGATATGACTAAAAAGACCACATAATGATTATGATTAATCGCATTATCTAGTGTATTATGGATACATCAGACATACATTTATGATCACTCTATATGCCAACTGAACAGAGTTTTTACCTTTCATGTGAAATGCGCCTCGGAAAAAAACTGTTCAAACTTTGATGTTACGTATTACTGTTCACGAAAACTCCAACACATTCTTAGTTAATATCAAGAAAAAAATCTATATATCTATCTATATATATCTATTTATCTATCTATCTTTCTATCTATCTTTCTATCTATCTATCTAACTATCTATCTATCTATCTATCTAGTATCTATCTATCTATATATATATATATCTATATATCTATCTATCTAGCTAGCTAGCTAGCTATTTATCTATATGTTTGTCTGTCTATCTGTCTGTCTCTCTCTCTATATATATATATATGTCTATTTATCTATATATCCATCCATCCATCTATCTATCTAGCTATCTATCTATATATCTATCTATCCATCTATCTATCTAGTAACAAACTACTTTTTTACAACATTTTTTACGAGTTTAGGAATTGTGTATACTGCATTCCCCTTCAAGTTAATAAAAATGGATGAATTTCAATTAGATGCACGGTATATCAGGTACTCATTAGAAGTCTCAAGGTAATAACGACAGGTCTGGTAATAAAATGGTGAAAAAATTGGATCATTTCCAGAAAGGTTAGAAGGTTAGCACCGTCTGATGCTTCTTTCAGAAATAATGAGATCGCAAAGAGGATAAAAATGCAGTGTCATTTAATTCTACGTCGGAATTTGAATGGTAAAGGTTGATAGTTTGGTACAAATGTCTTTCCTATAAAACAGCAACTCTTCACATTAGGATCGGAAAACTAATTTACTGTATCCGATTATTAACTTACACGCAGCCCAAAGTTATTGAGGGTATCCGTATGGTTATGATTATTACCCATTCAAAGAAATATTTTACTTTTTTACGATCAACGTATCATTTCATTTCATTTGTCAATTCATATGACATCTAAAAATCACTGTGTTGGTTTCGTATCAAGTCTCTACACCTCCATCAAATTACTTCCCAATATGCAATTACATATCGGTACATTGAATCTAGCACAAAGCTAATAAATATCTTTTTTTAGAATCAATGCTGTCAAAATGAAATAAACCCCTACATTAAATTTAACTGTGTATTAAAGGGGAACGGTACTTCAGTAAACAGGGACATTTGCATATTAATTAAGGGAACTGGAGAGTCACTTAATGATTTTTACATCACCTACAGTTACTCGTTATTTCTGAGAAGCATAAAGTTGTGCCTTTATATGGTATCTTTGATATTTCCTACTGCATCATGGGAGTCAGCAGAAATAATATATTTAAATTCCACGCTGAATATTCACAAATCCAAAGTGCCTATACCCTTCAGTGTAAAATATCTCTCATGAATATTCATTGTGCAACTTGAATATATTATTTCTACTGAATCCAATAATGCAATGTCCCACAGCAAAGATACTCTGTAAAGGCAGAAGATCAACTTGATATTTCTCTGAAATCGCGAGTACGAGTAGTTGTAGGTAACGAAAAAATCATGAAATGTCTTTCCAGAACCCATACTTTATGAAAATGACGTCATTTCCTGGAAAGGCGTTCCCCTTTAACCATTAAAATTGAGAGTGTACTCCTTTCACATATTGCGCATATTGAATATATATTGGACATTGGAAAGACTGACAATGTGTTTAGAACCACACTATACATGCAATATGCAAAACTATGGCAAGACGCTTATCTGCGTTTTACTTAGACAGTTATATTTGACAATTTACAGTCGATGCCTACCTGATCTGGAAGTAGCATACAGGTCAGCAACCGTATTCAAATAATATTTGGCACACAATTGACAACCAGATCATCAGGTATTACCTCTAAAAAATCAAAAGCAGGCCAACCAACCTGTACCTCGATAAATCGTTACTAATTCTACCGACAGCTGAAACTTCCCAGTGTACCGTTCTATCATTTAACCTCCCTCCCGCCGTCGTAAAGTATGTTCTCCTTTCACTATAACATGTATGATTCTTTAACAAATGCTCCGATCACATTAATGAATTCTTGTCAAGCCGACAGAGCACGACACCTAGAGCTAGAAGTAGACTTTTCATAAATTACAGAGGGGTGATGAATAGTAAATTGAACAGCATCACTGTATTAGAAACGCCCATCAATATGTCACGCCAATTTGCTCATTTACGTAGCCTACATTTATGTATACGAAAAAAATTAATAATCAATAAATGGAATATTTTCAATAAAAAAAACTGAATTGACTCTTGTAATAAAATAGGAAACACACTATGTAATCAACTGCAGAGCAAAACCGACAATTTGTTATTTTCATTGTGCATGTCGCGTACGTATATGAAAGATAAGTAATATAGAAAGGTAGCACGTCCTCTGGCTAAATATTTTTTTCAATCGTTCAAAGTAATATATATCGTAGAAACATATGGTGGATGGTAACCTTTTGTTATTTATGGCGAACATGATTTTAACTCACTAGTAGTTGAAAAAGTCAGAACCAATTTGCAAGAGGGGGACCTATTTCAGTTGCAATTAAAGTCATTATATTAAAATTGAAATTTAATTATTCATACACAATATGTAATATTATATTATACCAGTATATTGATGGTGGAAATCGAGGGATCTGATTGGTCTAGACATCGAGCTAGCGCGTCTAAAACGAGTGATAATGCACTGTTGGTACGATAATGCACTGCTGGCACGCGTCCAAATTTTGTTCGTCTACGAACATTGAGTTATAGTCCGCCGTGATACTGATAGTGAACTCTTCGAATTGTCAGAGGAGGATTTTCTCTCAATGAGACAATATTTTATGAGAAATTATGAAGGAAATTTCGAAAGCAACCCAGTCATCGCGTATTTGTTCAAATCATCGCCTACTACATGTACAGGCGCTAGGCATGCACGAGATCGGTCGCGGTCCAAGCCTCGGCGCGGCTGGAGTG
The DNA here is from genome assembly GCF_964340395.1 of Glandiceps talaboti. Classification (NCBI taxonomy): domain Eukaryota; kingdom Metazoa; phylum Hemichordata; class Enteropneusta; family Spengelidae; genus Glandiceps; species Glandiceps talaboti. The sequence goes on from NC_135565.1 coordinate 5,021,128, forward strand.
GAAACATTGGTGAGCTGTCCTGTCATGTCATAAAAATGAAGCAAGTGAAAGAGGTTACACTGGCCGACTTACCATTAATCTAAATAGAAATTTGTCTGGGATCCTGTCCTAGAGTATCAGTCATCAATCCGAGAGGGAAATCCTCAAACCCGAAAATCTACTGACGTAACTTCCAGTAATATAAATACATTGTAAATATCAACCTGCCGCCATGCCTATCGTCTCACTTCACCGAGTCGCGAATTCGGCCGGGAACGATCGAAGCACGCTGTATTTAATAAACCACTTCAAGTTTATACCTTGAGTCAAACAGGTTGTATATTCATCACTGTGCACTTTTAATGAGCCGATCAATGTACAGATTATCCCTAGAAACGACGAGCAGATAAAATAAATCCAGTCGCTGCACGACGTTAACATTGAGGCCAAGATCAGCTGTCATGAAAAGCAGCGTTATTGTTATGCAAATTAGACACAGAGGCGCATATGAAACGAGAAAACGTTAGTTCTTATCTTGTTTCCGATATTTTCAATATACTGGTATAATATAATAGCGATAAACCACCCCCTGGGGAAGGTATACCACTCGGTTTTGACCAGTGAACTCAATATATGCACTCGCTATCGCTCGTGCATATATTTCGTTCACTGGTCAAAACCTCTTGGTATACCATCCCCAGGGGGTGGTTTATTGCTTAATTTAAATTTGTTGTAATTTTTTCTGAAGTCCAGAAAAAATTGCATAATACATCTAAGCTTTATTGCAGTAGAGGGGAATAATTTCTAAACTTGATTTCAAAATATGTGATATGTCAGATTTGATATACTAGTATACCATTGTAGTGTTAGTTATCGCACGTATGTTTCCGTACACACACACACACACACACACACACATATAAGTACATACATACATACATACATACACACATACACACACATACATACATACACACATACATACATACATACATACATACATACATACATACATACATACATACATCCTTGACCTATCTAGTAGCTATATTTCTCTTTTCGTTACATTTGAATAATGTTTTGCACCTGTTTGCTTTTATTTCGACAGCTTAAAACTTGTGTGTGGCAATAAAGAAGAATTACGAGAGATTTTCATTAGCCAGACCACAAAAAATACAAGTCGTTGCCTGGAAACTGTCAATAACGACAACATTCTAACACGTTCATTTCGTGTAGCCCTTCGTATTAACACCTTGGAGGACGGTTTTTTGCTCAATTGTGTCTTGACCTTAACCTTGACCTTGACCTTGTTTTGGTAAGACCATGTATTACAGAGACAACGTGTGCATGCTAATATCACTTTAAAAGACTGATGTGAGTTACTTGCCTCGAGAACAGACTGAGGACTAGCGGAGTACCCTAGAGTATTAATCTACCTTAATCTACAATTCAATCAGAAAATAAAAGTAAAAAGTGTACACTGTCGGCAAGAAAATAATATCAACAATACACATTTTTACCAGAAATCACGATTTCAAATTTTACATCCCAGCAAAGAAATTAGTGGCTAAACATCTACAGCATTTCAGTGAAAACAATAGGTGTCAAAAGTATACATTTAAGTGTGTAATAGTAGGCAAAACTTGACAATTTCTATCACTATTATTAATATCATCACACAGGGAAAGTTCTGTACCATGGTCATCTTTTTCATTACTATTTGTAAGTATTTTCTAGCTGTATATGGATATATATTGTCTAATTTTCTTCATTGAGTGAGTTCAAACTCTGTTAGTTCATTTTCATATCTGCTCATTTACAAAATTAAATGTATTTTGTTGTTCACTCACTTCTTTTAGTTTCAGTTGTTTAGTTTTTTAATCTATTTATAAATATTAAAGTATTGTTATTATTATCAAGAAATGTGGGGGAAAAGCCTACATTTCAGGTACAATTATACGTATAGAAAGCTAGATATTAAGGGGAAGAGGTAACAGTATGCTTTTCATATTTAGGTATAGAAAACTAGTACGTGGTCAAACATCTACACGTCAATTAGAAAAATAAAAATGAATTCGAAGATCTAAACAGCTGTTGGAAATTATATTAAGGGTCAAAAGCGTACGTTCCAATGTACTAATAGTGTTCAAAATTATATATGTAAGTTTGGTATATTCAAGGTCAGGGTCAAGGTCAAAACCGATGTCAGTCAGAAAATAGTGGTCAAGTTGACTATATACCATTTCGTTGGTCTATACACTCTATTCTGTTTCAAGATATTAAATCCATTTTCTCACGGTCCGTTGGCATAACTTGGAGTTCATTGCCACGAGCAATGTCAGTGTCAATGTCTTCTGACACATGAAGGCATATCTGCATAAACTGATACTTTAGGGAAATCAGCGTGAATATCATGACAACATGAATTATTCACTGGTTCACACTTTAATTCCACTCATTAAAATAATTATATAATCTCGAATTAATATCCAGAAGGTTGTGCAGACAGGAGGCATAAAACGTACGAACAATTACATGGTCAAAACAGAAAGAGAAAGCTGATGAAAATAGAAATTATAGATTAATGGAAACTTTGTTAACGTGGCACAATGAAATTATAATTTTGTACGGTGCTACATTCGTAACCTATTGTGTCACTGAACTCATATACTGGCGTTGTTGGTACAATTGCTGACATAATCATAATAGGGTGGGGTTTTTCATTTTATGTACACGCATGCTTAATAATGTCATTGTGCGGTTCATATGTTATGCCCACATATAGGTGTGAGGTCTGTCAATAGAAAGTAATGTACTGCCATTTTCGTGTTAGTTGTCACTGGTTCTGTTTTACTACAATCACCATGCAGTATCCAATTTCAAATTACACAAAGCAAGCTACATAATATACGTATACAGTTTAAGATAGCAATTGACTGAACACATACAGTTTCTGCCACATTTTGTCTAAATGAAATGAACTAATACAAGGTGCCACCATATGCATACAGACATCAAATGCACACACTAAAACATTGCAGCCCGCGTGCACGTGTCTGCGTATAGTTACGGTGTTGTAAAATGCTTTGCTTCATTTAGACAAAGTGTAGCAAGAAATTGCGATCTCGCTATCCTAAAGTTTAGAATACATATGTATGCATTTTCTTATTGGTTTCAGCATGGTTGTATCAAACTAAGCCAGTGAACACTACCATGAAATGGGTTGTATGTGTGTTTCTGTCCGTTTTGTCATGACACTATAACTACCTATTTATATGCAGCAAAGCTTAGCCATCATTAATAATATATAAACTCACCTTATTCCCTATGCCTTTCAATCACTCTGGTAGCATCACGAATACGTGTAATAACTTTTTTTTCAATATATACTGCATCATTATCCAGTCAGTAATTAATAACTTACAAGACAGTTGATAATGCTGAAGACACGATTCCATATCATGAGAGTGGGTTTCTAACAGCAATGTTCGATCATCTTATTAATTGGGGCTCGAGGGCGTACTTAAAATCCTGTTCGAGCTTCGATATAGCCACATTTACGTGGCCAGGTCTTATAGATTTTACATCATTACCTTGTAAGACACTGAAGACGCACAGACACTATAATGCCAATGGCCTGATGATTACTCTTTTTGTTTTATTTGGAAGAAGTCTTTAAAATAAATAGTTCAAAGCCATTACAATGTGTTGAATTACATCTACCAATTAGGTTGTTAAAGAATGCTAACATCGTGTCTGCTATAAGATATGCTACTGTACACAACTATTCAGGTCCTAGCTTCTGGCCTTAAAACGGCTTGCGAACAGCGCTCCCAGTGGCCAAACCGTATATATCCGATATGGCATAGATAAATAACCATTAACATATTAATATATTAAGCTCATGACGTAATACCCTTTTTGATACAGTAGATATTTAAAAAATGTCATTTATGTTTTACCACTGAAATAGAATACAGTATACACAACAAGTGAAGTTTAAGGTATACAGTTCAAATATAAACTTGACATTGTGACGTAATTTTTAGGTTACCAAAATATTCGAAAAGCTCGGATGTCTCCGTTACCAAGTCAACTGTTTGTATACACAATTATGTGTGTATTATAGTCTTGTCACTGATTTTCACTCTGTCATTCTAGCTTTTTCCCCTATTCATATTTCAACGTTTTGAAATCGCTAGTAATTCCCGTATTTGAAATTTAGGAAATCTCCCAAAAGGAAGCTAAATAGCTAAAATTTATTAAAATAGACGAACAGGTATATAGAATTAGAGATTTCAGATGTTGAAAACAAACACACACACACACACACACACACACACATACACTCACACTCACACACACACACACACACACACGCATGTATGTATGTATGTATGTATGTATGTATGTATGTATGTATGTATGTATGTATGTATGTTTGTAAAGTATAGCATATTTTATTTGACATAAAAATAATGTAAGAAATACATTATCTATAGTCAAAAACATACAAAAAACAACAAGAAAAAAAATACTAGATAAATATAAATATAAATACAACACTAAACTACAGTATTGAATAATACTGAAGTAGAGCATTTTCCAAAGCTATTGATAATAAAACCATCATTTGAGCTCATTATTTTTTTTAACTATTCTTTTTCAGATAATTTTGAGAAACTTTGATCATAAATTTCAATAGTTCTTTGAAATTGGTTTCTAGCTTCAGTTACAGATGGATTACTACAATCCATTAAAGCATGGATTTCATCACCAATAGCTTTAGTATTACATAAATAACATAGTCTATGTAAGCACGTTCACATGATATGCAAGTCAGTTTACTACCACCTCCGTCAAATAAGCCATATTCGCCAGTATCTAACTAAGGAGGTCTGTCAGATGTTAATACATGCTCTAATCAGATCAAAACTAGATTACAGTAATGCAATCCTGTGTGGTCTACCTGACTCTACCATCTTCATCCATTCTACCACTTCAGCATGCCCTGAACTCAGCAGCCAGAATTGTGTCTCGCACAAGGAAATATGACCACATAACCCCTATACTTATGGAATTACACTGGCTACCAGTACACTACAGAATCCAATACAAGATCCTGCTACTCACGTACAAAGCTCTGAACAACACTGCTCCTGTCTATATATCTGATCTAATCAACCTGAAAGCGTCATCCAGAGTTCTCCGATCAAATGACAAAATCCTACTTCATGTACCACGGAGTAACCGGAAGACCTATGGTGATCGTGCTTTCTCGCGTACCGCCCCCTTCGCTTGGAACAATGTCCCTCTAGAAGTGCGCCAGTCACCCAGCCTTGATATTTTAAGAAACGCATCAAGACTAATCTGTTTAGCAGAGCCTACTGACATCTCTGTATCCACACTTTTGTAAAGCGCCATTGAACATTACTACGTAGTGGAGTTTGGCGCTATATAAATCTCTTTGATTGATTGATTGATATTGATTGATTGATAGTCTTTCATCCGGGGGGATTAATTTGTATCGCAGTCTTTCGATTGGTAAATTATGTGCTGAGATCCTGAGCCTAGTTATGCTGATTTGTATAGTGTAAAGTTAAAAGCTCCCCAAACTTCTGAACCATACATAAAAATGGACAAGACTGTGCTTTTGAAGATTTGAAGACCTGCTTTTGGAGAAACTGTATGATTATATAAGGATAGTGTTTGTCTCAGTGCACCTAATGCACACAGTGCTTTCATAACTAAATTTTCAATTGCTAATTTAAATCTACCGCTACTTTGAAAGATAATTTCCAAGTAAGTATAGGATGGTACGATTTGTAACTTTTCTATATCTAGAAATCACTATCAATCATCTCATCTATCTTATTGATGATAGTAACTTTTGTCTTATGTATGTATATATGCTTTCCTTAATGAAGTGATTTCCCGTTGGACAAAAACGAATTTAGAGTCGAAAATGAAAGTTCAATAAACTATTGATGAAAAGATGATGATGATAAATTTGCTGAGATCTGTTTTTATTTTCATTTTATCCCAATCAATCATAACCTCATCAATTACGTTTTTTAATTATCTTCACTACAATAGCGTGGCTAATCTACCTCTGTAGCTCTACATTTAAATATAAGGTAGTGGGAGAAATAACAATTTATTAACAAAAATAACCAAAGATATATTCACTTTAAAATAGGTCAGCTACTTTAAAAAGTGGGACTGTGTCTGCTAATGAGAGGTAAATAGTATCTAAAAGTGTTGTAGTAGCAAGTTTTAGAACAAAAACTTTGGTTTGAACCTGTCACCATGGTAAAAGTGTATTAGTTGTAAATGGAGTATTATTTAATTTACTCAATAATTAGACATTGTACATGTTAATCATTGGTCGATAGTATCCATAAGCAGTACAGAAACAGGTTGAAATCGTGATCACCGTTGAGGGCGCTGATTTTTAAGTGTGGACACAAAATTCAATTTGATTTTATGTATCGTGTATGCAGCTAAAAATACGTGTTTATCCACTGGTGATGCAATAATGTTCAAGATATTACGGGTAAGTTATTGTACCTAATATAACATTTTTTTTAAACCGTTACAGTTGCAGTTTGGACAACAGCTCATTAAGTATACTGTATACTCTACATCGGTAAAAAATAAATAAATAAGATTTCATTAAATTTATGCTTTATTAAAAAGGTCGTAAAATCATATTATATTAATATCACGATGGTTATTTAAATATGCCATATTCCGGTTATATGAAAGACAAAACATTTACATGGTTTTGCCACTAGGAGCGCTGTTTGATGGAAGTAATGACCAGAATAGTCGAGCATTGAAGCCAACACACACAGTTACCATTTCATTGGACACGTTGTTTCTATTATACAGGTTTTATTTGTGACTACCAGTAACTACCAGTGACTGCCAGTAACTACCAGTGACTACCAGTAACTACCAGTAACTACCAGTAACTACCAGTGACTGCCAGTAACTACCAGTGACTACCAGTGGCTGCCAGTAACTACCAATAACTACCAGTAACTACCAGTGACTACCAGTGACAGCCAGTAACTACGAGTAACTACCAGTAACTACCAGTAACTACCAGTGACTACCAGTGACTGCCAGTAGCTAACTGTGACTACCAGTGACTACCAGTAAATCAAACCTTGTTTAACCATTAATTATAATGTAGTGCTCTTTTTAAGAACAAACGAAATAAAGAACATGTTGGTCCTAGCTTCATACATAGCCATACAACCATGACTAAAATTGTAGCCCACAGTTTACCATCTCTAGGGCACCATTTTGCGCGCGATGCTTATTTTTTACCTGACTGTTAAATTGTGGTTCGATCGTCTCCAGGTTAATGAATATCCAAGCCGCCTGTAAGTTTGTTAGGATTGATAAACAATGGTGACGAAAATATATTGGTAAAGGTAATCATATATATCGTATGATGATTTTAAAAAACGGTATTTGAAAAGTCCCATTCGTCCAATACTCTACCATTAAATATCTCCAAGCGTCTAACAAGTCATACTCACATTGACGAGCTGGAACCAAGAAGTCACAGCAACCGCTCCTTGGATAATTACTTTACATTGTTCATGAAATCTTATATTTACATGTCTATATTGTCAAGAATATACCACTTACCTGGATATTCATCGAAGTACTTGTTTTCGTAAGTTTTGCTCTTATACCAAATAACAACGTGAAGCAATACAGTTCACCGGTGAGGGCGCCATAACCACCACACATTGCGCACTCACACAGCGGCGTTTCAACTTTGTAAAATGTGTACAGTGAATACCTATAATTGGTGTATTGTTAAACGTTACTGTTAAGCTTTATTAGAGAATTGACACTAACTTATTACAAAATAGTATACTTTAAGTACTGATAAATAGTAAAAGAGAAAAATCGTCTGATACCAGACAGAACAATGTTTTCGATATCATGGTTTGACTACCCTACACTATTCTAGTGTTCATACATGTTTTCTTGCAATGGTTACATCTTCTACTAATTACCTGCTCCTTTACCAGTCCTGAATTTCCTTCCATCTTTCCCTTAAAATTGTATCTTTTTTTGCAATAACCTTTTTTCGTTCAAATAACTCATTCTTTTTATCATTACGGAAAATTAAAGACGACAATAAAAAGGTATTATAATGAAATGAGTAGCTCGAGAGATACCCCCCCCCCATCTCGCTCTCTCTCTCTCTCTCTCTCTCTCTCTCTCTCTCTCTCTCTCTCTCTCTCTCTCTCTCTCTCTCTCTCTCTCTCTCTCTCTCTCTCTCTCTCTCTCTCTCTCTCTCTCTCTCTCTCTCTCTCTCTCTCTCTCTCTCTCTCTCTCTCTCTCTCTCTCTCTCTCTCTCTCTCTCTCCATGTATGTACAGTCGTATGCATGGGGTGATACTAACAAAGTCCAACATTTGCTGGAAGACATATTGAGCGAAGCGATGTGCAGCTATCCAAATATGGCTTGTTTGCGTATAATATGAAGAAGGGATTTTGAAATTGGTGCATCGAGTATGAAGTGAAATATTTGTCATTCTAGATAAACTTTTGCTACGTAATGTAGTGAGTAGATAAGTACCCATAAACAACTCGTTACAAATCACGTCATTGCAGTCTTTATCGAGGAGGGACATAAACGTACTAACCATCGCCTCTCGCCAGGATTCTGATAGCATGCATGTAAGAAGCGACAACAACCTATGCCTGTGTTTGGTATTAGTTAATATTATGAGCTATGACTTTTGATACCTGTGTCAATTACAAGATAATAGATGGCTCCTTTTGTAGAGTGTAAAAGCGGTTGATTTCGCTACTAAATCACACTGGTTGTAAGAGCGCCCCCAACGACTATAAACTACAGTTAACAGTCTAGAGCTATACCGTTTGTTGTCAATATGAAAACGAGATATCATTAATGTCTGACACAAGCTTGCTGAAGTTGATATAATTTTCTTCAAAGTTGCATAAATTTAGTCTTTGGTTTTGTAACGTTAGACAGCGGCTTTTGTACTTAGACATTCTTGCAACTTGACCCGAAAGACTACTCTCGAGCTCAGGTAGAAAATTGATTTAAGACAAATGCACATATATCGTGACAAAATATTTATGAAAATTTCACGCATGTACCAAATTAAAACATTCACAACTTGTGTTACATGTTTTGACAAAATAGATCGGTGGAGTGGTTTGAAAAGCTGAAATAGTATCTCTATTTACCTTCAAAATCTGTTTTGTGATTTGTATTGAATCTCGACTCCTTCAAATTAGTCTTCATATTCTACTGAGTGCCGCAGGGAATTTCACTGAAATCAGAACTCTTAAAATCTCTCAAAGTTTGCCATATGAAAGTTTGATTCTGTCCCTTTTGATATAACAACAGCATTTTTTTTATTCAAATGTCCAATTTGAGGCTTGCAAACCTGCCATGTTGAATGTTGCATCATGGGAAAATGTGATAATAAATACTAATCAATTAGTACTGTAAACAATGTTGATACACTGTTTGTAACAACAAATAACCAATGCATAGTTACACTGACTATTGTGGGAGGTTAATTTTATCAGTAGCTTCAGATTAGGTATTAAGATAACCACAGGTAATCCCATAGTCATTTGCGTCTGAGCATGCTCAGTCTGGATTAGAAGTTCCCTATTGGATTATTAAGATTGCTTGATTTTAACGATCAATTGACTGGTGACCGCTGATTTTTTTTTTCGTGGTTTTTAACTGAGAACGCCGGGGTTGGAGCTATCTTGAACAAAATATAAGTAACAATTTTAATAGTTCTTTCTAAAGCTTTAAGGTGCCGTCACGACCATCGACGGAATCGCAAATTCCTAAAGCCAACCACTATCTTTACAACATTATCCCTACTATCTTATCCAACTGCTCCTGTTTTATACCTGTCAGACCCACGCCTCTCCTCACACCACAACTGACAATTAATTCATTACATGGTTGTCAGCAGCAATTTCATATTAGGCTGATCAGTATCATCATAACTCTAACCCTAACCCAAATGGCAGCAATGGGATTTGGAACCGGTGGCAGCGATGGGGTGACAAAATCCAAAATAATGCAATGTTAGACAATACAATAAGTCAAGTAAAATGTGACCCTAATCCCATTTTCTAAAATATGGCCCTCCCCCGAGAGCCGATTTGTAAAATGTGACCCCCTCCCTAATTCACCCGGCTATCCCCCCTTTTAAATATTGAAGGCTTCCTTATACGAAAAATGACAAAGGTTAAGGTGTCAAAGAGCAAGAATGACTTTTTTGTTTCCTTAAGAAATGAAGGGGGTACACATAGACACCGTACCCCTTAGCGCTGAATGGGAATCTTGGTTGAATTGAATACCGTTATCTATCAACACTGTTTTGACCGTGTTAGATATATACACTCATTTACCTTATCCAGTCTTCGTTCTATCACGAATTGTTTTCGTTCACTCATTCCTAGTCGTCTAATAATCATGATTCGTTCGTTCGTTTGTTCGTTTGTTCATTCGTCCATCCATTTATCCATTCATCTACCCATCAATTTAATTATTCCCCATTCCTCAATTCATTGGGTCATGTCTTTCAACCCGATGATATATCACGGCTCGTACACATATATGATGATGACGCCCCCAACGGCAGATATTCAGATGCTATTGTCTCTCTCCGTACTATACATATTAAGGGAGAACAACGTGAATTTGTAGGTTTTCTTGTAGTTACTTTTGCTGTATTTAAAAGGATACTCGTACATACGTGAAGCACATACAACCATCCCTCGCTATAGACTAAACTGAAACATTTTCAGTTACTATGGAAACCATAACAAACTAAATCTATAGTATGTAGGAGATTAATGAAAAGCAATTTTGTGATATCGATACCAGTGCCTGACTGACATAATCATAATCACCCTTTCATCATGAGAAGGTAAGCTATCGACTATTGATATGGATTTTTTTTGCATTTTAATTTATCAAACATTTTTTATCATGACTTACTACTTGAAAAATAAATGTGAAACAACATATGAAAAAAAAGGTAGCCGTTGTGGGCGCTCCACACTGTTATCGCTTAAAGGGGACTCAGAACTCAACTCCACCCTGATGTAAATAACGCAATAAAATCTATTCATACACCATATATCAGAATGATGCACGTTACGTATAGCTAGCTTCAACCGCGATATTAAATATTCAAAGAGCACTACCATATATAGGTAGCGAGGCAAGTCAAACTAACATGGTACAGAATGAAAACCACGCGTTCGCTCAAGACGGAACATTTGACTACACTACCTAGATAGATAATTCGACCACCTAATTACTATATAGTGTTCAGGCATTTTTTTAGCGAGTAAAGATTTGGTTGCGGGATAAAAAAAAAATTGCCATTTACAGCCAGTGTAGATTCAAGTTTTAATCTGTCACGTTACCGCTACCACTTTCATCATAGTTTACTTCAAATTAACTAACTAACGAATTTCGTTTATTGAGCTTTTGTGACATTGTGCGATGGTCCCTTAGTTGGGTGTCACATGGCAAATCATGCACTCATTCAACAAACTCCAAAATACGAAATACACGTCAACTTTTTTTGTCATTTAATGATTTATTTACTTTCAACTTTCTCATGGATTTTCTGACCCTTTCTTCACCATAAACTTAAGATTAAAGCTGGGGACAAAGTATGGCATACAATATTAACTGAATTTTCAAAAAACATTGACATTCCACTTTCACCATACCGTTTATATGCTTTACAAGAGAAACATAGAATATTCAGTCCAACCCCGATAATAACAACAGTGGTGTAACCATTACAAAAATTTTAAAGTGGCCATATGGACGAAAAATGGACTTTAATCAATAAAAAGAACGTTACTATTTAGTTCTGCATAAATCGTATGTGAAACAATATAGACCAAGTAATTGTAACTCAATGAATTGGGGAATTTTCTTTTTTAAATCTGAAATAGATTGGGTAAATGCAAGTACGCGGCCTAAAAACCGTTTGGTTCCGGTTACCCGACCCTACCTAGTATTTCACGCCGACCCTGAACTTTTTTACGTATTCGAGAAAAAAAATAAAATCGCGAAAATTGTGAATTCTCGCAAGAAATAGAGCATGCGGAAACTGACATCAACTTAAAGAGGCATTATAAAACTGTTGTTCCAATCTGTAATGGCTGTACATCTGATGAGAAAAAATAAATAACACAGAGACCATATTGGAAACAACGGAAAATATGACTACCTGAACTAGATACTCGCATATGAAAAAATATATTTATAAGAAAAATACAATAAAAATCGGCCTACCCCACCTATTCTAAAATTGAGCGTAATCGGAACCACACAATTTTTGTCAGGCCTAATCAAGACGTCACATCTTGTCAGTGGGCATGCGCCGTTTGTCGCTTCCCCGTCATCATATACATTGTCATGTCTAAATAGTCTTATTACTTATGTTTACTTGTGATTTATACCAATTATTACCTGAGCTAACTTAGTTTGTTTACCAATTTTTACTACGTTTACTTAGTTTCTTTACAAATCACTTCGTGTACGTACAATAGCGAACTTGCTTACACATGCATTTTGTAGCCTAAGGTTTGTTTTATTTGTTCAATGTACTAACTTAGTTACAAACACGGGTTTAGTCTGTGTAGGTTTACAATATTTTTCAGCTTTAAAAAACCAAAGTGGGACTATTTGATTAGTTAAAAATCCATAATTATTTCTCATCCCTATGGTCACTTTAATCTCAAACACTGGTTGTACAAAAACATCAGTAGAGCCGTAAACAAGAAAAGACACATTAGATGTGATTATCGCAACAATTTACACTTTTAACGCTAGCAGCATAACCATGTCACATTTAAATATGATGCTGCCATATTTTAAATATTTAGTGAAAACATTATTTACAAGTGAGTATCAGTACAACGTATGCAAGCACGCGGGTATCTGAGCGTGCTGTAGTCCGTTCACGACGAGCATCATCAACCGACGTACGCACGCGTACGGCGATGATTGAGAAACTCCAGTTTAAAAAAACGAAAGGTCCGTTTTAAACTGACGTTGGCTGCGCTATTGATGACGTTGCCATAGACATCGATGTGTTCAATTGACTTGGCGGCAAGCTGTCTTCTGGCGACATTATTGTTGCCATGGAGACTGGTGGCTTATAATACGTCCCCATTGTCATCATCATGGCTTCTTCGTAGTCGTCCTCGCAAAGAATTTTGTTGTTTCGCAGATAAAATTTGTCACCAACACAAAACCTGTATATGAAAAAAAAACAGACGATCACTACATTTCATGTTTTGACTTGATTAAAACACATTATCGTATTTTGCTTCAATAATAAGGTCAATTTATTATTCGTAATTATGAATTAATGAATACTGTATTAATACTGTATTAATATTTCATAGTTCATAACTGGAATGTAAACTGTGTTAGCTAATGGCCTTGTATTGTCGTATACTATGTTTAGTACTTTTACAAATTAACAAATTTCAATTTAGTTTTCATCATAATAAAATTATATGAAGAATTCGTTTTGTTTGTATGTATGTATGTGTGTGTGTATGTATGTATGTATGTATGTATATATGTATGTATGTATGTATGTATGTATGTATGTATGTATGTATGTACGTACACGTACGTACGTACGTATGTATGTATGTATGTATGTATGTATGTATGTATGTATGTATGTATGTATGTATGTGTGTGTGTGTATGTGTGTGTATGTATGTGTGTATGTATGTATGTATGTATGTATGTATGTATGTATGTATGTATGTATGTATGTATGTATATGTGTGTGTGTTTCTTTGTTTCTCTCGTTTTCTCATCCTCCCTTCAATTCCTTCATAGAAAGAGGGATAACGAAAAATGATTATATGCGTTCCTTTAACAATGACAAGTGTACATTACCTGTGATTGCACTGTTGGCAGGCAAAACACTCAAGGTGATAGACATTCTCCCTCGCTCTCATAACCATTTCAAATGCTGGAATTACCTTAGCGCACGCAGCACAGTAACCTGTGGTACCAAATAACCTGCAAATGATTAAAAGACATAACATAGTTTATAAAAAAAAAATTGTTTTTATGAATTTACAGCCGGTAACATTACCTCTCAGTATATAAAGTTTACCGTTATTTTGTAATATTACTTCAGTGACATCTGACATCTGATGTACATGTGGTTGGGACTTTCGAAACCAATGTTTACGAATCGAAAAAATACAAAAAAAGCTAACGCAGCAATAATACAATAAAAAAATAACATTTTGCACAATTAAAAAAAAATTGGAAATCAGCTGCAGATTACCACAAACAGCAGCTAACAGAATAGAATAACGTACAAAATGAAATGAGAGTACTCGGCCTCAGTGTGGATATAATCGGACTGTAGATAGTATTTTAAAGGGGTATTAATGAATTTAGAAGTTTTCTGGGCGTTCTTATTGCTGCATACACAAAAGATACTCGCAGTATTCTTCCGTAAGTACTGAAGCACATCACTTGTAATATACTGAACTCAAACCTGCGATCCGATGACGTAATATACTTATGAAAATGTCAAGGAAACCTAAAGTTAGTATATGCAGTCAACTGTTCTCTCAAAGCCAGAAGACATTAATTAGTAATGTCACGGAAGTTATGCATCAATTTGACATTTATATTCCATTTCATTAGAATTGTTTAGTCAAGGTTTTATGGAAGTATTTTCACTTGACTAAAAAGTTTGTAAACTCAGTGTGTGTCACTGTTACTTATTATGAAAAGTACAGAGATACTATTAAAACAATTTCACTTGCCACAGATCATTGAGAAAACATTATTACATTATTCCTACTATTAATCGACGAGTATATATCGACCAAAAACAATATCTTGTTAATATTGCTACATGTTCTTTCTGTGTGATACCATTTCCTTTAGAAGATGTTAACATTGTATATGACTGCCTATGTTCTGCTAAGATAATGGTATTTTAAACAAAATGCAGCAAATTGTAGTAAAGTTTCTAAAACGTCAGATAATGACATGTAGCGATGTTGGGAAAATATTTGTTGAGCTAGGCAATGCAGTGTGGCCAGTGTGAGTAAGATTTCTGTCTAGCCAGACGATAAAATGTAGCAATGTAGGTAAGATTTTTGAGCCAGACGATAAAATGTAGCAGTGTTAGTAAAGGCCCAGTTACACGATGCAACTCATGAAGCAATTCGTCGCATGCGACGAGGCTTGCAACTGCGACGGGAGCGCGTACACGATGCAACTAGTTGCATGGTGAGTCGCAAGAGCTAACTGTTGCACATGCGTAAATATATAAAAGTTACAGGTCATCGAGGTCAAGTCTTCTAGCGGCAGGAATTTGGAAAAAATGCTATGAAATTGCTAATATTTACGAATAAAATGACTGAAAACTTGTTGAGGTATCGATAGTAAAACTCTATTCAATTCGAAATTCGTTAAGGTCGATGTTGATCTTTCCGATGTCGCTACTTGCATTCAAGTTGGAAATAAAATGATATTCAGCGGAAATCAAGCATTCATAGACATTGTATACTATTGATAAGTGGTAATCGTGGTGATAAATCGAAATGATATAAAAAATACTTGCTAAAATAGAATATTTATACTAAAAACATGGCGGCCATAACATTGAACGTCATTTGACACGTAGGTATATGTCAAAGGTTATTACTTGCGACGCGACGAAGTGGTTACACGGTGCAACTCACGAAGCAACTCGAGAAGCAACTTGCGACGCACCTTGCAACGTCGCAAGACCCTGCGACGAGGCGGTTACACGATGCAATTCGTCGCATGCGACGAATTGCATGGTGCGTTGCTAGTCGAGTTGCATCGTGTAACCGGGCCTTAAGATTGTTGAGCCAGACGGTAAAATGTAGCAGTGTTAGTAAGATTTTGGTCGAAATAGACGATAAAATGTAGCAATCATCCCGGAATGTCAGTAAGATTTTTGTTGAGTCAGACGATAAAATGTAGCAATGTGAGTAAGATTTGTTGTTGCAGAAATCATAAATACTCTGTCATACCACACACAATTAAATGTAGCAGAAACGTAGTATGGTTTTTATCAAGCCAGACGTCAATTTGAATGTTTCAATTTAAGTAGCTTCCTCGGTATATCGGAGTGTGATGCGAATAGCGATAGTCATGGCATCATAAACATTGAAATTTAAATGAATAGAAAAACAATTACTGGAGCGAGAGACTACAAATCAATTTGATACTACCGTTGAGGTTTCTTTGTGGAAAGTGTTCTCATAAAATGAATTATTGACTCTATTGCGATAAGTGATCGACTACAAATATCTATAATGTATAACCCATAGTAGTATATTTGAAAAGTTTCATACATTGTCTAAATTTCTCTTGCGGATTTTATCTATTTTTTTTAAATTATTTTTTTTATTTTGTTTTACCAAGTACTCTAACGCTGAGCTGGTACCAGAGTTTCTTCTTCATGTTTTTTTTCAGCCACTTTGGATATTCGTCGTATTTATTTTGGCGCGTAAGTGTTTATTATGTGTTCATTGAATTGACGAAATTGTTATGTAGTTTCTAAAATAATGGTAATGCCCCTCAGAAAGTATTCGCCTTGTTGTCAAATTTTAGGATCACTTTAAATTTAAATATTTTATTATGATAGTGTTGCACTTCAATATATTCACCTCGTGTGCCTATTATAAAAATCACTACATACAGCATGTTCTAGTTATCACAAAAGTACACGATTTAGTGATTTTCTCTTCAAATTTTAGGATCAAGTTGTCTTAATTCTGTGTTGCACAAGTCAGCATTTCTTTACCGTGTCGCTCATATCCAAGCTTTCCCACACCAGCGTGCTGTATTTTATTGAAAAAAAAATTGTGTGATTTTTGTTTCATAGAGGTGTCGTCTGCGTCTAAAGTCACCTCACGTGTACTATACATACTACGTGACAAAAACGCGGCGCGAAACACACAACTCTTCTCACTCACCATCTCCGGTCCCCTGGAGACGATCGTCCGATGATTGAGTTTTAATGAATAGTATACATAGTATTACATTATTTAGTAATTTTAGGAAATGTTTACTCTCCATGATGGTTTTACTGTTCAATTATGGTTGCATGTCTTCCACATGTATAACCAAATTATGTGAATTAAATTGCGTCACATTTACTTACTAAAGCGGTCTAAAAGTCATTATAACGTTATCCCTCTTGTGGATTCTCCTCCAAGGACATTTGAGTCGCGGATTCAATCGAGCGTACACATTTGAAATGACAGTTTATTTGGCCTTTTTTAGTGTCGTGACTGTGCACGCCAGTTTTGCAATAGTCGTAATACGTTCGTACGATCACGTGTATGTTGCGATCCCGTATGTAAAAATAGAATTAAAAAATACACTTATATAAGCAAATACGTACACCAATATACACGCACACACGTACGCATGCACGCACGCACACACATGCACACACACACACATTCATACAATACATACATACGTACGTACGTACGTACGTACGTACGTACGTACGTACATACATACATACATACATACATACATACATACATACATACATACATACATACATACATACATACATACATACATTAACACACACAGATAGACGGAATGAGAGATAGACGGAATGATATATCTTCGTCATCTATTCATTAGATACATTAATCTCGTCTCCATATCTGACTACTTAGTATGGATTTCATCTCTCAGATCGCACCTTATGTCGTTTTGTTTTGGAAAGCGACTTAAACACGAAATTTGATAGTGTTTTAGTTTTTTTCATAATGCAGTGGAAAGTGACGAAGCCTCGAGCTACACTACAGAAACGCCGACCACTAAAATTGTACACGGAAACATTTGGGATAAAGCAGCAGTCTACGATTATGGTGTCTGGGAAGTCCGTTTGTCGGAAATATCGTTTATGATGCATGGTTAGATCGAATCTTAACTACGTCATGGTAAAATGAGTCCCCGTCGACATAACAGAGATGCAGACGACACATTTCATGGGGATTTCAATTAATTATTAGTTGTTGACTAAAGATTGTCAATTCACTCCCTGGCATCGATTTTGTGGTTGCATTTTGGACATATTTTAAAGATTTACAATGGAAGCC
The DNA here is from genome assembly GCF_964340395.1 of Glandiceps talaboti. NCBI lineage: Eukaryota > Metazoa > Hemichordata > Enteropneusta > Spengelidae > Glandiceps > Glandiceps talaboti. The sequence goes on from NC_135565.1 coordinate 5,039,322, forward strand.
AGACAGAAAAAAAATCTTCGTGTGCCTTGACAAACCTCCTCATACTAAGATTGCTACATTTTATTGTGGAGCTCGATAACTATCATGATTGCTACATTTTGTCGTCTGGTTCTACAGAAATCGTACTAACACTGCTACATTTTAACTTGTTGTAGGGTTCGAGATATCTTAATGACATAAAGTTGCTACATATCGTCTGGTTCTACAAAGACAAACTTACTAACATTGCTACATATTATGCCTGTCATGACAAACAAAAATTAAGACCAGATTTTGCAAACCATTGACATGGCTGGAAAAGAGTACATAGCTCACATGGTTTGACAACAATCTGTTCGGTGTATCCCATTTCCTCTGTCATACGCAGAGCATCTGAACAGTTCTATAAATCATTGCCCTCTGCTCTTCAATTATATTATCGATTTTACAATCCAAACGTCATCGCTAGAATAATGATTAATACGGACATGTTATCACTACGAGTATAGTTCGCCGAAACATATCGACGCCATTGTCCCAATCCTTCTGAAAACGCGTGATTGATATAATAGACGATTTTTGATTATGTATGTTGGTGTGTTTATTTCTTTCTTGTATGATTGTTTGTGGGTATTTATTTAGTAAACCTTTTTAATCATGGGAAGTCTGTGGGGAGATTACTTCTGTGTTTATTCACGGCATTGCAATGCATGACAAAAAAATGATTAACAAACGACAAACAAACGTACATCATGGATTTTTGTAAAATGTATATACAATGTTTGGCGGTCATTCAACTTGAAAAATTCTAGTTTCTAGGTTCAAATTTGAAATCATGACCGATCGAGATTGCCAGTCCGGGTAATTATATTGTGTATTCTATTAGAATCCCAACAAATATTCCGGATTACGAAGCAACTTCATGAAATTGTTCAGGGTTTTTTTCAGAATTTTTGTCACTTTGTATCTTAATTTTGGTTTGGAAATATAACAATTACTGAAATAAATATATTCTGGTCAAAATTGTGTTTAATAGCATCACGGGGTGTCATCTTTATCATCAAGCCAAATTGCGACGCACTTTCCAAACAACCATTCCATCTTGTACAGCATTTTTGTTTTGCCATATTTCACGTTCACTTTAGTTTGGAATAGTAAAAAGTACCAAAATACATATATCTGATCTAAACTTTGTTCGATATCGCCATTTATAATTTTTTTTTTAAAAAAGGTAAACAATTTCCATCTTCGTGAGTTCACCTAGTGTGGGATTTATACAACACTCTACCCTTAACTGTTATTTTCCGTTTATAATGTGCAGTACAGATTGGTTATTGGACTCTTATCTGAGCCATCCATTAGCAATTAAAATGTTTGTTATTATAACCGCGGGAACCGGATATAAACTGATCCAACCTAAATAAAAAGTCATTGCAAAGTACAATGTTGTTAATTGTTTAAATACAATTAATTGTAATTTGTATAAAATGGAACACGTCGAGTCATGAATCGCGTTTCACGGCCACATCACGAGTGCATGTTCTCAGACAGCTCTCACGGAAATACAAAGCGGTGACATTAGCCTAGCCTGTGAGAAACCCGACCAATTTGTTTTTATTTTATTTGTATAAATTAGCATTCAATTTCCCGAAACTGTTTTACTTGTCAAGTTAATTACTTCACCCGTGGCGAAAGTATGTCACCTCAACAAATTTCCCGGCGTGAGCTCATTCGTAATCTGATAATCAAAAATAACATCAAATTTGTTTACAGTTAATATGGTTTATTTATGGATAAAAAGAGTGTTTCCACAACAAAGTGTTACTATGTGGCGAACACATGGACACATGTGTATATTACACATTTTAGCGCGAATAATTTTGACGACAACCGAAAGTCATTATGAAAGAACATAATACCAAATTTTACAACTATCTGTGGACTGGTTTTGAAAGTTACTCATGTCGTCATATGCATCAAGCAAAAAAAATTTACTACCGACGTGTGACGTAAAAGCAATTGTAAGAGATTGATGCATTTTCAATTAAGTTACATCGCCTGTTATAAGCCTTCTATCTGTGCGTTAATCAATCAGGGGTAGAAGAAAAAAAAACGCGGGACAAAATTGATTGATAGTTCGGTGATCATTTTGATATTTAACTTTATACCACTGGTGACAGCCAACACGTCCGACGGGTATAATTATGCAGATGAACGGCTTTGGGAATTGATCGGCAAACACATTTTAACTTCAAAAAGTAGTCAGACCCCGTGTATATGAGCAGTTGTGTTCACTTTGCGCTATTCACGTTTCGCTGTCTGAACCTCCACGCCTCGGTGCCTCTTTTGTGCTTTATCAACCATTGATGCCTCTGAGTTTAAACTTTCCGAAATCCGGTTGTCGGTTTCAATTGACTGGTTAGTGAAGACGAGCAAAATAAACAGCGTTTCCGCTGCATAATGGCAGTGAAAACCCGTCAATAATTAATCAGTGAATTGCTTCCAGCTGAAAGGATGCTATTTGGTGCATACATTAATGTGATCTAAGCACATCATGATGGGGTCTATGATAGAAATATTAATGTCCCTATAAATCCATTTATTTCAAACCCACAAAATAGATGTACATTTCTGCGCAGTCTCCGTTAAACTGGTTGTCCAGCTGTCCGCATGTAGATCGGTCCACCCGTGTGTCTGTCTGTCTGTCTGTCTGTCTGTCTGTCTGTCTGTCAGCTTTACCTTTCCACCAAAAGGTAAAGATGTATACTGATTTGTCGGTCTGTCTGTCTGCATGTATGTATGTATGTATGTATGTATGTATGTATGTATGTATGTATGTATATGTCTCTGTCTCGATGTCTGTCTGTCTCTGTCTCGATGTCTGTTTGTTTGACTGCTGGCAGGCTGACTATCTGTTTTTATGTATGTCTGGCTCAGTGTATAATCACCCGTCTGTCTGTCTATCTATGACCACCTATCTTCATATCTGCCTGTGTGCTGTAGATACAATGACGGTCTCAACTATCGTCTGTCAATCTATCGATGTCTGTCTGTCTTTCTATCCAGTGTGTATATGTCCTTCTTTTCCTAATACCAATCTCCTTTTTACACCTGGCAATATTAAGACTAGTACTTATAAAGTACTCAAACAATTATATTTTGATCGATGATTAAAACATCCTAATAATTGTCCTTGATGCTAAATCTGATAAATTTGCGTATTACGTCACGATGCAAAGGAATTATTATGATTGACATGTGTCAAAATAGAAATGACGTCACTTTAATCTCAGATAACGTGTTGTTTGTCTGAGTTTTAATGTTCAAATTTGTTGGGACGTGCGTTGCTTTCTTGTATATTTGCCAACAGTTGGGGCTATAAATTCATACCCCAGCAAAATGGTCACCTAATAAATGTGTGCTATGTGATTCAAAGTCATGATGTCGGCAATTTTAATATAAGTTTTTAATAAATACAACTGAAGCCAGTTGAGTGGGAAAAAATGTCGTCTGGCGCTACACAATTCTCATAGAATTGCTACACGTTGTCGTCTGGCACGTCAAGAAATATAATTCAGTAAAACTTTTTTAAAAATCCATAGACATGCCTGAAAAAAGTGTACATTGTTACAATGTACGCATGATTTGGCGCCAATTTTAAAGATGGCGGTAGCTCATACAAACAAAAATGTAGCAATGATTGCAAGAATTTTGACGATAGCATATAGTCATACGATTTTTGTCCATATATACAAAAAAAAAAGCAATTTGTTTCTAGTCAGTTGCTTTCCATCGCAACATAAATGATAGCGATACCGGGAAGAGGACCATCACGTCACAAGTCACACACCACGTACCTGAGATAATCACGTTTACACAACATAAGGTTGGCTTTGATATATAGTGTTGACCCGACCTCTCCTAAACGACAGTCACAGCACGCACATTTCAAACAGTCCTCGTGCCAGAACTGCTCCAGTGCCTTCAGCAAGTACCGATCTTTTATTTTCTTCTTACACCCGGCACAGTTTCGTTTCTCCAATGGTGCGTCTAAAACTTCCACTTTATCTGTAAAGAAAAAAATATATACATAAAGTTCAATGTATGAGAAGATCAAGATGGAATATATACAAGTATCGTGGTCTCTTATATTATGTCAATAAGTATCTCACTGTTAAACATGGATAAATTGTATTCAATGTACTTTGTATTAACTTTTACTTCTTTTAGGACTCGTTTTATTGATCAACTTGTTTTTTTTTGTTTTGTTTTTTTTGTTTTTGTGTCTTAACATGTTTATTTTATTGATGTGTGAACTCAAGCAATTTGACAATTTTATTTTGGTCACATTTTTGTTTCAATAAACCATGTATTAATATTATTATTATGTACCGTCATTGCAAAAGAATTATATTTACATTTTTGCTAAATTGTATTGCCTGGCTCGACAAGAAATGTTACTAGCATTGCTATTATCGTCTGGCTCGAGAAATGGTTTTACTAAATTTGTAACGTCTGGTTTAACAAAATTCTAGGTGATTACATTTGAATCTTTTTTATTTTAATATTATGCATATCTACCAAAGGTAATATAAAGTGAAATAAATGTAACAATGTTAATTTGAAGATTTTTTGTTGAGTGATCAGACGATAAAATGGTGCAATATTAGTAATATTTTTTGTTGAGTGATCAGACGATAAAATGTTGCAATATCAGTAAGATGTTTTGTTGCATCAGACGAAAACATGTAGCACTGTAACTAAGATATTTGTCAAGTCAGAAGATAAAATGTAACAATGTTAGATTGTTGTCTAGGTGGACAATAACATGTAGCAATGTTTGTAAAAAGTTTGTCTCTAGAGTCAAATAACTTTGTGTTTCAGGTTACTTCACTTGTTTTGTTACAGAAATATAATTATGTTTGCATTGTGCATTTTAGAATTCATATTTGGATTGGATTGGCTAGATCGTTCAGGTTCGTTTGTTTGTTTGTTATATTCTTATTCTTTGTAACGAAGTGAGAGACCACACTACACCCACAACTCACAATCGTGCTGTATTTAAATATACTGGCTATTTAATATGCTATAATCGTATGTAGACTATTGATTCAGCTTTTCATACTTTACTACAACCATAGTATAATTATTATGATTATACGTTATTAGAAAGTGCCACGACTACAAAACCACCAATAATCCACTGTTTTTAATCCCATGAACATTTAAATCCGTGACAGGTGTTGCACTGCAATGCCATGGCGAAATGTGAATATGTAACTTCAAGTAACGGTGTTTTAGCAACATATAGATATGACAAGATTTATTCCTTTTATGTGCTATAAAGCAGATGCAGGTGATGGCTCCGAGTCCGTGTTCACCTCTAATGGCACAACATTGTTTATCGCGACTGGCGTTCACTGCCTCAATGAAATCGTTTGATTTGTAGCTAGTAACAGCGCCTTTAGTGTTACTGTAGTGTACATGTGTATGTACGCCGTGTACGTACATAGTTCATTATGTATTTAATGGGAGCGTGTACGTACAGTATTACGAGTACGTTAGGGTCTCACTATTAAGTTTTTTTTCAATTATTTTTACTTCTGTACCCGTGCGGTTGTATTTCTCTAACAGCTGTTCTCAACTCAGTTGGCGGGAAATATATTAAAGTTGTGTTCCCAAAGTTCAGAATCACCCAATATGTTGTTGCCGGAAAGAATGACACCTTATTGAGGGTAAATAAATGCACGCTCGTTATGCTGAGGGTAACATTCTGCGCATTAATTTTTGGTATTCGAACACAATGCTGTCGTTACGTCACCACACCGTGAAATTATAATAGTGGAAGTTAAATCAGCCCTTGCCTCTATCCGGCAACAGCTGGGTGTAATAATAATACGTACAGATTGTTAATTAAAATACCCAACCTTTTGGTTTAATTAAGGAAAGTGTTACATTATCCCCTAATTAACATACGTAATGGCGTTTACTTATAGTCGGAATCAAGGCAATTGTTGTGGACTGAGAGTTACAATTTTATTTGACGGACTGACGAAGTTTTCTTATAGCATAAGGTTCGAGGGTGATCACGAGACTTGGCGGTCAGATCGAGTAGTCGAAAATTCTGGTTGTGCATTGTGCACTAGTAACGCATCGTGATAGACATGATTTCTTTTTGCAATATACTATCTCATCTCTCTCTCTCTCTCTCTCTCTCTCTCTCTCTCTCTCTCTCTGATCTAGGGTGGGTACATACATACATACATACATACATACATACATACATACATACATACATACATCCATACATACATACATACATACATCGAATAATTAACGAACAAACATTTGCTGCGGTTTGTGCAACATCGAAGTATCGGCTCGTAGTGTTCCCCACTCACTAAAGTCACCACATAATTGCATTATTTGACACAATAATCACACCGTGAATCCAGTGGCTAGTAAAGTTCACTCTCTTTGTAGGCATTAGCGGTATCAGACTGCACCAGAAAAGCCGCTATTGTTTTCCACGTTCTTTCACAATTTAAAGGCTATTGTTTACGTGTATAAACCCCCCATTAGTAGAACAATACTTACGTCGGAATTCTTGTTGATTCCTGTCCGATAATTGACCCCTATTACGGTGTTATTTGTTAGTTGCTGAGTTAAATCGCCCCTTTCCCTTTACACTCTTAATTTTGCTATTATTCATTTTTAGTTTGAACATTTCCGCATAGAGTGATTTCAGTCCTCGATTTCAAGCGAACGCCACGAGAACCAATGCCTCGAAACCGATGTCATGATCAAGATGTGTGCCCCGTCCCGTCGTTGAATTCACAACCGTAAATTAAAGTTACTGTACCCATTTTCCTGAAAATTCGCTACTATAATGCACATTTTGGAACCGTTTCAGCTTTATTTTAGTCCGAACTCATGTAAATAACCGTTATGTAATTATATATAAAAATTTGGGGTAAACACGCCTTGATTTAAGACTTGAATTGAGAAGAAGGTAATGTCGTCTCCGAAATTTTTGACGAGCTCAGAGCTAAGCGGGAGAACTCGAACTGTGGATGGTTTTAGACATGTCCCTTTCTCCTCACTCGGCTGGTTTACTCGTTTAACCCACGACCGTACAAGCGACGTACGGCAATATAGTGTTCATGTTACCGTAACGTCAAGAGCATAGCCCGTGACATCAGAAGAGTTGCTACAACCACTGACAGATGTGAAGAAATGTTTCTGTATGTGGTGGTCACACGACTTGGACATTTACGGACACTGTGGCGTAGCTTTAAGTTTTCCACTGGGTATGACCCCATTTTGTATTCCTCTTTTTTCAACCACTCGAGTTCAACCACGCCACGACATCCATCATTTTCGTTACCACTGACCACACCGGAAAAATTATGAAAAGGCAAATTGAAAAATAAACCGGAACAGAGTAGGACTACCCCTAAAACCAGGTCATTGAGATACAATCGCTAACTTGCATGCCAAACCCCATATGTCACATAGCGTCATTGAAGTTAATTGAACAGTTCCACGCTGTGACTAATATACAGTCTCTAGAATTTATAGCATCAGCGACCAGGCTAAACACATACAAACTTGCTGTACAAACGTACAGCGGATAAGTTTGGTCAGAAACAACGTCCGACCTTCGCCATTTTCGCGAAACTCTGTTTTGATACTAGTTACTGGCATACGCCCCGTTATCGTACACTCACACGCTACAGGAGCCTTGTACACAAAACAATAAACTTACTAGCAATCGTCGAGTTCTCTCGGTCAGTTCTTTCGGACATCATTTCTAATATACAGACAACAGCCGCTAAATCAACAAAGTTATCAGTGGTCTTGTCAAAATTCGGCACTCCCTGTAAACTTCTGTCACTGTTTACATGTATCTCTTGAACGGCGTGTCATCGAGTTTTGCACCAGCGCACTGCTCACCGTGTGTAGCGAATGAGCTCGGATGTCAACACAGTGAAATTTAATACGTATTTTAACAATGCCTGTGACCGCCTGTTACATTGGGTTCGGCATGTTGCGTGCATAGTAAGGGGCGCAATTAACAAAAACAGTAATCGCCAATTAAAAAGCCTTTTAATTAACAAAAGTGGTCTTCGCTAAACTCATTAATGAAGATTCGACGAAAGTTTCGGCCACCACCAGAGAAAAAATCCCGGAGGCTTTTCATACATTTATTTATTTCGACTCGGTCAAAAATTTTCTTAAATAAATTACAATTTCATTGTATATATTTAATTTAACATTTACTCAAGGTAGGAGCTGCAAATTCAAACAAGAATGTCGTTTTTGCAGTGTAGCATATGCTGAAATTGGGTTTATTAATAGTGGTTACATACAATTACACTTCTAACGAATCTGGTTTTGTAACTGAAAGCAATTAACTATTCTATGAACAGGAAATGGTATGTTCACCGTTAATTAGTTGACAGAGCGTTTCTGGTAAAAAAAAATAATCATTGAATATTAGGAAGTGGGTTGGTTGTAGTTGACTGATGGCGGCTACATTTTGTAGCGTGATTCCTGTACGAGAATTTAGGCAACGTATACGTAGGTTTGTTTGTTTGTTTGTTTGTTTGTTTGTTTAAATGTACTGTTTGTAGCCCTGCGTGATTAGGACTTTAGACTGACACGTGTCCCTTGAGAGAATTTCTTTTGTTTCAAAATCCTTTGAGTTTGTAATTCACTTTTAGAAAAAATATCAATATTGAAGTTGTCTTTCACTTCCTCCTCCCCTCCCATCCCCCTCCCCCCCCCGGTAATTAATATTACGTAATGGGCTTTCTCGTTCACTCGACTGTTTCACAACCAATCATCACTCAGGTTATCATTTCATATTATGATGATGGAGAGCGAACGTTTCATGTTGTCATTTATATGCGGTTTTATATAGTATATTTGTAGCGTGGAATTTTGTCTTCGGAATATTTTCTCATATTTTGCACATTTTTAATACGAAGAGATGAATGAAAACAATGTGCTTTGAATGTGTCATATAAACTTAAATAAAGTTATTTGCATCCAAAACAGCTACAAAAATCACACCAAATTCTTAGAAATCATTTTAGCGGGAAATGAGTGCACGACAGTGAAAAGGTTCACCCAACTTGTAATAGTGAATTGATTAAAAACGACAGTTATTACACTTTAATCTAATAAACGTAAAAGACAGACCATCGGTCCATGATCTGGCAGTTATACAGGTCCCCGCGGCTCGTCTAATGCGTGCCGGGAGATATCCCAATTTATCCGCGTATTTGTTTTCTCCTTTCCGGTCCAGATTAAGGGAAATGTACTCGATGCCTCGTGGCTTCATAAGCTCTAGTACATACAGCGACGAAGTCTACTGGGTTCCCACAGGCGCAAACAGGAGAAATTGAACAAGGTCGACTTAAACAAGGTACCCGACTTCTACATTTCAGGCATATTATTTGAAATGGTACGGAAGATGTTTTGACTTTTACCTTAACTCGGGGGACGGCGGCAAATTTAGAAGCATGTATATTCTAGTCTTAAAAAGTAATGAAATTATAGGACTCTAGCATCTAATTTTACTTTGGCTATGTTTTGAGTTTGGATATTAGCTACTAGTGTTGTAATAGAATTATTCATTCCGAGGGACCTCGTTTTACGATGAGTTGCTTTCTTACCAAAAATATGGCATTAGAAAATCTTTCTTTGCAACCGTCTCTCCTCCAATTCCCTTTCTCCCGTTCGTGTCCCCCCCCTCTCTCTCTCTCTCTCTCTCTCTCTCTCTCTCTCTCTCTCTCTCTCTCTCTCTCTCTCTCTCTCTCTCTCTCTCTCTCTCTCTCTCTCTCTCTCTCTCTCTCTCTCTCTCTCTCTCTAGTACAATGAGCCATGGCGTACCTTCGTTTTTCCTCTCACAAACATTTGATGGATGTCAAAAATATCTTGATTGCCGAATTTTAAAGATATTTGAGATATTGTAGAGATTTTTTTCTTTGAGAAAAGTAGGAACGGGCCAGATGGAGGGGTATAAAAAAAACCTACAGGTCACGCGAGTTTGTAACACGATAGTGCATTTTATAAAGCCTTTCTTAAAACCGACTTATACATTTTTGATGACATGTCTGTAAACTACACCATTCAATTGGAAATAGTAAATGTACAGTTATCATCTCTGATATAAACTATTACCCCTAAGGTATCCAATCCATTACTTTGACAGTCAACTTTTTCAGCACATTGAAAAATACACAGAAAAATGTACGGCCGTGACAAAAAAAACCTTTAAATGTACCAGCGCGAGATTACTTCGTCGGAGCCGATCGACGTAGCATTGACTGAGATCGCTTGTATTTAATGTAATTTTATATAAAATTGAAATTGAAATTGAATTTTAATTTCATAGGATAAGGTCGGAGTCGTTCGGTGATGATGGTTGTTGTTGTTGTTGTTGTTGTTGTTGTTGTTGTTGTTGTTGTTGTTATAATAAGTTATAAGGAACCCGGATGTATCGCACGTGGTGGCCTTGGAGACTGTCAATGTTCCAAAATACAGTTGTATCCTCGGGGACACATTTCCATGAAATAACAGTTATTCAATTTTCTCCAAACTTTGTAAAATGAAAGCCTTTTCCTCGTCCTTTAAAAATTTACTTCTTGTTTTGAAGGAAATGGTCAAATCTTTTATTTACTCGGAGTGCATTAATTTATTTTCTACACAGAATTCGGCGGTCATATTGATTCCAGAAATTATTAAATTTTTGTTATATCATTTGATCTTTGTCGGAGACCAGATTTTTGTTTTCTTTGATTTTAACTAACAAAGAATTGGAGTTTTCTCGAAGAAAGTAACAGCAAAAAATGTAAGGGTTTATTTCCGAATCGCATTTATGTTAGAACGAAAACATAATGTTATTGATTGGGTGTTTTGAATAGTATATTATGATCAAATACCTACAATGTAACTACCAGCGCAGACACCTCAAGCAACATGTAATTTTGAACGGACGTGGAAAATCATTGTTTTATTACCATGAATAACAGCAAATCAATTTTTAGATACGATTGCTTTTGTAGTAATTTTCTAATTGAAATTTAGTAAAGAGGATGAGTGGCCAGGCTCAAAAAAAATCGGGACTTTCACTTGCTGAAGACGACAATTTCTTAAAATACACTTGGCGGGAAAAATTATGTAAAGTAACTCAAATCCCAAACAGTTAGAGGAATTTTAAGCCGAGAAATGTGTGATTCGTTTGATCTTGTCTAAAATAACTGTTTTGGTATTTCCAAAGACGACAATTTCTTTAAATACTGTTGGCGGGGAAAATTTAGTAAACTATAGATCTAAGTTCAATATTTAGACAAAAAAATTGAAGTTGAGGTCTGTTCTTTAAACGTGTCTAAATAATACTAGAATTTTCAAATAATTACTGGCGACGACAATTTCTGTATATGAAAAACTTGAAAATTGTTCTTTTGGCAGGAACCTTGACTAAAAAGGTGTCGATTCACAAGTTTGACGACAGTTCACAAGAACAATGGAAAACATTTGTGATTTTCATATAAATAAATACAAAGTTTATGTACGATATCGATCAGACAACAAGTGACATTAGTTGGTGCTGAGACTGTGACACACAAACAGACAGACAGACAGACAGACAGACAGACAGACAGACAGATAGATAGATAGAAGCACTTAATTTACAGTTTCCACTTGAAGCTATTGCTCGCACCTGTTCCACAAAACTTATCAGTGGAAGAAATATAATCACTAACAAGACTTAGATTAAATATTTTATTTCTTAAAACTGAAAGAGTTGTTACCCTTTGGCTGCGTCACCCATACTAATCACTAACGGCAGATTAAGTGTAACCCATATTGGCATAAATTTTGTAACACAATCGACCACTGTGAAACATTTGATTCGATGAAATGGACATTGAATACGGCCGGTAATGCGTTGTGTCTAACCCTCCGGGGACGAGCCAGTTGGTGGATTTTAGGTTTCATGACATTTCACTAAAACTCAAGTGTCTTTGACGAATACTTTTAAAATCAAATTCGTGATCTGCGAGTGTGATTCACACTCGGATGTTATTTCCATGCAACATATTGAAGTAAATATGGCGTATTAAGTAGTAAATCGATGTGCTTTTACGAACAATCGCACAATGTCACACAAGCTCAATAAGCGGACTTCATTCGTTTAGGGGGAGGGGTATGGCGTCAATGCTTCATTTTCGCACTTCTAACCAAATTTCGACGGAAAACTTTCACTCCTTCAATGATAACAGCTTTTGTATTTACTACCGAGATGTTGATAAGTTGATAAAAATTGACTTGGTGCTGGTACTCGGTTTCTGGTAGTATTTTTTTTTAATGTGTTTACAATCATGTTTTTACATTACATCGATCATAGTAACTGTGGTACGTGGTGTAACCACTACAGCTTTCATCATAGTTTACATCATATATAAATGTTTGATGTCACACTTGTGAACGTTCGTTTAGGGGGAGAGGGAGGCGGGTTTTGACCTAAACGAACGATGACGATGTTCGATTGTTGAGATTGTGGGACATGGTGCGATCGTCCCCTTAAGATGAGTTTGCGCTATCGAGTTTAAATTTGTTTATAAAATATAACCATTTAATGCAATAAGGCCTAATAAAACAAATTATGTGGTTCCGATTACGCTCAATTTTAGAATAGGTGGGGTAGGTAGATTTTTTATTTTATTTTATTATGTTTTTTTTATGTGTGTGTGTCTAGTTCAGGTTTTCCATTGTTTTCCAAATGGTCTCTGTGTTGTTTATTTCTTCCTATCAGATGTGCAGCCATTACAGATTGGAAGAATAGTTTTATTTTGTCTTTCTAAGTTGATGTCAGCTTCCGCACCCACTATTTCTCGTGAGACTTCATAATTTTTGCGATTTTATTATTTTTTTCTCGAATACCAAAAAAAAAGTTTAGGGTTGGCAGTGAAAAGCTAGGTGGGGTCGGGTAACCGGAACCAAACAATTATTTTTTAGGCCTAACAGGTGTACGTATACATCATGTAATTATGCAGTCTTCGTAGTACATTTGCAATTTCTATGTTTTACAATAAACCTGTGCTTTTCTTGCGCTATAAGTCGGGTCAGTCTTTCGTGGAAATTTTCCATACTGACAGACAAACACAGTGAAAAAAAATCACTAATAAAAACTTTTCCATTAATTTTGGTTGCTAAGAAAGAACTCAATTGCCCGTAGTACAATGCAAACCGGAAGTGGAGAATTCGAACATAGCGCCCTCTACTCTTGAGTACTGGTGTTGGGGGGTAACATACACCAGGGTATACCAAACACGGCATGTCCCTTGCAAGTTGATGTTCCAGTAAATGGTTGAAAATGTAGGTCTGCTACCCAACAGTATTACTAAATATTGTATTACCCTGGTTGGGGTTATAATATATATACAAAAATGTAAAAATTACAGCGACTGATTGTATATTTTTTTACGGAGAGTTGAGATATGGCCTATATGCAGCTAGAATTTTAGTATATCATGTCATTTTCAGTCTCCCATGGGACAGACAGACAGGAAGAACAACGCCCTCACAGTCGATTCTACAAAGGGCAATTGAAAATGCTTACATAAAAGCTTGATTAAACTATTCTAGTATAAATGTTTTAATGTCAATACAGGACTTCTATGAGATAACAGTTGTCTTCTGGCATAATATCGTTTGAACAGTTCATTGCATAAGGATATCCTCAATTACGTGTACGTCATCGGATCGTTTATTTTATATCAGAATACCAGGTTTGAAATCAGTCAATTTATTGCAAGTGATGGTTCATCAGTATGATTCTGGAATCAGTAAGTAGAATAATGCGAACACCTTTTAAAAATGACGCAGTAAAGAATACACACAGAAACTTACGTATTAAAACTCAGCTTGTGCCCCTTACACGCTTGAGCCCCTAAGATTAATCTACTGCTTAGCACAAGGAAGGCCGCACTATTAGGTTATGATATCTAGATCTACAACCGTCCCCGTACGTGCTAGCAGTAGCTTATGAACTGGGCAAGTAAACAGATTAATCGGAGTCACAATAGCACTTCATGATCACACAGCATGTTGGAAGTATAGTACATGAAGACACTACAGTCAAGTGTTTGTTAACATTTAGTTTTATGGCTTCTTTATTAGATAATGTGTGTACTTGAAATGCCAGCAGAACTTGGAATATGTTTGTCAATGTGATAAAACGGCCATAAAAGCGTTCCTATCAAATTATGAAATGTAATACAAGTCTCGTTTTTTTTGAACACGTTGTGCCATCATTCCAAATTCTTATTATTGTCTTTCCCTGTTTGCACCAAGGTTCTGCCGGATACCTCTAGCATCGCGACTGATGTAGGTGTACAAGCATTCTTTGATTGCCTATGTAGTGATATGTTTACCACCGTACGTGTACAAGGACATTGTTTTCCCATGAACGTAGTAACTGTACTTTGATATCCCCCTGTGCACCAACGTACTTAGTCATACATTCATATGGCCCTAGCTACCCAATTTAAATTAATGATAATAATAGAAGCTAGTGACATCATGAGATCCTCTATGACTCGTAAAAGCGGTTAATTTAATTTGTATTCAAAGTGAAAACTGGAAGTCTCCTAGGTAATTGTGTCTGTTGCAATTTTCAACACTCATAAAGACCCAGGGTAATACGTGTATTGTTGTTATTATTTTGGTAAGACCTAAACAAATTCGTTTTGTTCCGGTTACCCGATCCCACATAGTTTTTCACTGCCTAGACTTTTTTTTAACATAAAAGTCTTACGAGAAATAGTGGATGCGAAAACTGACATCAACTTAGAAAGACAATATAAAACTGTTCGTCCAATCTGTAATGGCTATACATCCGATAGATAGAAAGAAATAACACGGAGACCATTTGGACAACAATGGAAAACCTGAACTAGACACTCACACACAAATAAAAATAAAATAAAAAATCTACCTACCCTACCCATTCTAAAAAAATAATTATTAGGCCTAAAAACACGATGGTTGCTAATCTTAGCAGCACGTCGTCTTTGCAAAAGTATTTTTTACCTTTTTTTTCATTTTGTCAAATTTCATCACCTGGCGCAACAGCAATCTTACTAAAACTGCTACATTTTATTATCTATCCTGTGACTCCATCAATCTTACTAACATTGCTACATTTTATCATCTTTCCTGTGACTATAGAAATCTTGCTGACAGTGCTTCAGTAATAACATTTTCTGTTTCTGAGCTACCTTCAAAACAGATCTTCGCCAAATGATCGGATGTTATACAGTGCACAGCAGTGTCACAAAGTGGTAAAATTGTCGTCGAGCCAGACGATAATATGCAGCATCATTAGTAAGTTTTTTTGTGAGCCAGATGTTAATATGCTGCAATGTTAGTAAGATTTTTTCGAGCATGTTAAAGGTGTTTTGCTGAAGGAGGCGATGAAATGTAGCAATGTTAGTAAGGTGTTTTGTTGAGCCAGGCGTAGAATGTAGCAATATTAGTAAGATTTTTGTTGAGCCAGACGATAAAATGTAGCACTGCTAGTAAGGTGTTTTGCTGGGCGAGACGATGAAATGTTGCAATGTAGTAGGATTGCTGTCGTGCCAGACACAAGGTTGTGTTTCTTATTAACTGGCCTCAAGTGTACTAACTTTAATTATGAAAGGGTGAACAGACGACTCCGGGTAATTGCTAGGACTTTGTTACCGCTAACAATGACTATTATTACTACTAATAAATATGAAATCTAATTTTGATAAATTCAAATGAAAACTTTTCTTAAAAAAGAAAATAGCAAAAATTGTCGAAATAAAAAACATTGTAGAAAATACATTATGATATCCTGAGTAGCAATCCAAAATTTCTCCAAAAACGACGTTTTTCCCTGCGCCGGTTTCGAGAAACAAAATTAATTTGGTACAGAATCTTTCTTCATGGTTAATTATATATAACGTGAAATTTAAGATTAGGCCATTGTTTTAGCCTTGCGTTTAAGAGTTTTTATTGAGAGGCAAACATTTAATTGAAATCATCCAATGCTATACGTTTATACTCACGAATAAGATAAGTTATGCTGATGTAATTCTATATTTCAAATTTGCAATTTGCACTCTTATCACATTGTTCTTTTTAGTTTTTGATATCACAAATTATTTGATAAGCGATAATTCTATCAATTTCATCCCAAATTATGAGGATAGGCAGCAGAAAGTTATGGTTACGAAATTGTTGAAAACATTTCTGCGCCCCAAAAGAAATTGGTACTGAAGCTTTTAGGAGGCAGACGAATATTCGTAGAGATTATCCGAACATATGGCATCAATTCGATCTCACTTTCGTTGCCCCGGGGATAGAAGCAGTCGGCACGAGGAGGCGTGACTCGTACATATGCAGTAGGGATTCTCCAAAATCGTTAGGCTAACGACCACTAAGTCCCTTCCTCGAATATTACCACAGCAGTCTCTCCTCTATAAGCAATCAAATTCATCCCGCCATGCCCTTCGGACCGTACTAGAATTACGTTATCAACTTAGATCACACGAGCTCGTGATCAAGAAAATCGCATCAAACCAAGAAAATAAGTTATTTGCGCCAAAGAAGATTTAGATTTAGTATTACCATAGCGACTCGAAATTGGCAAAGTTCCCCCTTAACACTACTAACATAAATTGAATTTAATATTTAATTTTCTATTACTCGAAATTGGAATGTGTCTTGCTGTGTGACGATATACTTAACTCGAAATTAACTCAGATCATGTTTGATGTTTGACCAGATATCTGTTGACACCGCTTAGATTTTCATAGGAATTTACTTCAAAAGATTGAATTCAGTTGTCAACCGAGTTCATTGCTCATTTTCCCTACAATACAAATGAGAAATGCGGAGTTGCGATTTAACAAAATTACTTAAACATGTTCCGCAGAAATTAATTTTGTGTGATCTGAGCACCAAATAAACTGAGATAAGTCAAAAGTAATTGAAAAAAACCCGTAGGATTAAATAGTTTTTGTTATGATCATGAATGGTACGGATTTAGCTCTGGTGACACACAGTGGTGATGGTGGTGTATGTGTAGTAAAACACAGCATGTCACATTACGAATGTTTGCTAGAAATACGACGGCAGAAACCGGGCTTTCAACTAACTACAGCGAATTTCACAATACCGAGCAGCTTTCCTGTTTGATACAACCACGCAGAAACCAATAAGAAACTGGAATGCTACACTTTAAGATAGCAAGATTGAATGAGTGCAGTTTCTTGCTACATTTTATCTAAGTGAAATG
>NC_135565.1:5059141-5064141 GCF_964340395.1 Glandiceps talaboti
TTATTGTATTCTACTTTATGTTACATCAAATATCATACATCAGACATTTTAACACACTCAATCCATTTGCTATGTTGTAATTTGTCAATACGTGGTCACGTGGCTTGTATTATAATTGTTGCACTGTTCAACGCGAATGACGTTTACTGTCAACAATTTTCATGATGATCCCTGTATGGGCATCATATGTAACTAAACACTGATGACTGATGGTGTCATTTGTGCATGCTTACATGTTTTCACAGCAGACGAATAAGGCGTCAACTTCTGCTGGTAGCATGGAAACTTCACGGCTTTTACAATTTTTAGTCTGTGTAGGGAGACCCGCAGTCCCTGGAGGAAACAGGCGTACATGTATGGTGTTGCCCTCGCATTCAGTCAACATGTGGATAATGTTATTTTGTGTTGTACTTTATTGTCTTATGTTGTGTGATGTTATGTCATATTATGGTGCAGTTCATTATTGTGTTCTCCTTTATAAGTTATGTTGTCATGTTATGTTATGTTATGTTATGTTATGTTATGTTATGTTGTTGTTTATACATAATGTTTTGTTATGTTATAGTGTGTTAATAATGTTGTGTCATGTCATTCCATGTCATTAGTGTTATGTTGTGTCGTGTTAAGCACTATAATGCTGTGTTACATGTCGTATCGTATGTTGTGTTGTGTTGTGTTATGTTGAGTTGTAACAGCTGTACTGTTTTGTGATGTGTTAAGCACTACTACTTTGTGCTGTGTTGTGTTGTGTATGTCGTGTCGTGTCGTGTATGTTGTGTTATGTTGTGTATGTCGTGTCGTGTCGTATATGTTGTGTTATGTTGTGTTGAGTCGTATTGTGTTAAGTTGTATATTGTGTTGTTGTGTTGTGTTGTGTTGTGCTGTGTTGTGTTGTGCTGTGTTGTGTTGTGTTGTGTTGTGTTGTGTTGTGTTGTGTTATATTATGTTTTGTTGTGTTGCATTATTCGCTAATGTCTTTTGTTTAACTCCACTACTAACATGCATGCCGTATTTTCTATGTTAATAAGTGAGTCCAAGTCAGATCATCTAAGGCTATGTCAATGGTTCAGTATTTTACAACAGGGTTGAATTCTATCATCCTACGAAACATTACAGTAATATTAATGGATTATATTCCTATCCGGTGTGTACTTATCACTGTTTTGTTTTTAATTCGTATAAAGAATTACTTATTAGTGTTGTTCTTCTAAGAGAATACTATTTAATCACCACTAAATAACCACTACAAATTTGACATGACATAATTATTTATGCACCTAGATATTCAAGCAAATTGACAACCTTTATTTTCCCATAGAGTTACACAGTATTTGCGGCCATATTGGATTCTAAAATGGCTTAATTTGGAAAAGATTTCGACCTCTATTGCAACATTTTGTACGGTGAACCCTTTTTTAAAAATGATTTTCACTGAGAATGGGATGGAGTTTGTTTTTTTAAAAGTAACTGCAAAAGCTCAACAGTTTGTCTCCCAGGTACACTTCGTGTTAACATGAAGCCAGGTATTATAACAATTGTCAGTGTATATATAGCCAGGGTGGTTTTTTATTCAGTACAAAGCTCAAACCGACAATAATAAACTTAGGAAACGAGAAACTAGACGAGTTTTCCCTGTAAGAAAAGAAAACCAAAATGGCGTCTAAAGTCTGACACTGTTAATGATGACGTCATCATACAATAGGCAAATTATTTTAGAGTTCACGTGACTTATCCGTTGCGTGACTGTTGATATAAAGCAGTTAATGATATCTTTCCATGTCAACCAAAACAGACAAAAACGCCTGTTAGTTGAACATATTACAGATGCTTAATATATGACACGAAAATGACAGTTAGCGTGCGTTTAAAGATTAGAGACAAAATTAGCGATTACAGAAAATTTTAAAAGTCTAACTGACATTTTATTAATGCTGTTTTTTAAAACCCGGGGAAAACGGTTGTTTGTTGCTTCTGTAACGAGTGTTGTTTCTCTATTTTAAGTGGGGGGGGGGTCTATTATTGCAGGTTAGACACAATCCGGAGTCGAGTATAGTCGAGTACTGTCAGTTAACAATTTTATTGCCTGTCCGATATAATTCATTTTGTATATTTGTTTGCCGCTTCATTAGTTTAATTTTGTAAATTAAAATCATTAAAGTATAATTTCATTAGCATCACCTACTCAAATGTATTCTAATAACACTATTATTGACATGGCTCGTCTTAATTTTCCACCAATAATGTAAAAAAACGTCATGTTTCGTTTGGGAACCTTGAAAATATTAATGTCATTTTTTTATTTACAAAAAAAATATAGAAACTATCTCATTCTAAAATGCAACAGTCCTTAAACTTGTTCAAGCTGCTATGTTGAATTATTGGGGCAGCACTTATATGGATTGTATTACGTATCGACATCAGAACGTAACGGAAGATGTACATGTTAACAAACAGGCGGGGAAGTAACCAAATGAATTGGATTAATAACACTGGGACAGCAGAGAATTTTATCACACACCATGATTTGATAAGAATCGTTTTATTGCCTCTTTATTTATGTGTACATGAAATGCATGGGAAACTGGAAATTCGTTTGTGAAGGTGAACTATTATTTAAAAAGGTCATACAACTATTTTTATTTTATATTTCATCAAATGATGAAATGTAATTCAAGTCTCTTTACTTCCAACATGTTGTGCCAAGTGATATTAATCCAATTCAGTTGTTTACTTTCCCCTACTTGTAATAGGTTCCATTCACCTACGGTCTGATGTCGGCAGTTGTAGTTTCGCCACGTCTCAGGGACATCGACAGAACTAGATTAAACTGATCTCAATACTTTTATCGAAATTGAATTGTATATATATACCACCAATTCTCACTCAAAAGATCACAGTTCATGCCTGACACATCCAAATTTTATTTCAGTATCTATACATCCCTACATTTTCTGACCATCTTTACTTCTTCTTTTTTTTAAATTAATTTTCTGTTAGCATGATTGATGTCCGTAGGTGAGATCGGCAAAACTTAACTCTTGTGGCATTCCTTCATCGGAACACGAAATACACAAAACCGCGAACATTATCTAGTATTTGTTGACTTCAATTTTGTGTGGTTTTCAACAAACCTAGAACGTAAAACATAGTTTTATTAATAATTTATGAGGTTCGCAAACAGGTACCAGAGGTTGTTTTGGCGTGGTACAGAGAGGGACACTCCATATATAAACTCCGAACATTAACAAAATTACTCCGTAAAAGCGTTTACATGTACGGTAATATACATCAGCTTTGCGTGCAGTAAGCAATCATCGTGCCGTGGAAATTTCGCCGCTGGCTGAAGTAACTCACTGATTATTCCAATCTATTAGGAATATTGAACGGTAAATTAGTATTTTGTATTGTGAATGAAAATTTGACGGAGTGGTCTTCACGAGATATTGGCATGACGATCGTAAACTACTAAAGGTCTTACTTCGAGATTCACGTTTACATTTCATCACACAAATTGACATTTCTATCACTCACAAAGAAGGCCTTGTAGCGGTGTTCTTATTAATTCCAAACATTTTAAAATTATTGAGTGGTGTTATTGTAAAGTAATCAAATCCGGCAATTAAAAAGGTTTCGTCAAATTAAAATGATTAAATTGACTTGACAACAATAAAACTTGGAATTTTAAATGGTTTTGGGGTCATATTAGACAATGTGTGTATGTATGTATGTATATATGTATGTATGTATGTATGTATGTATGTATGTATGTATGTATGTATGTGTGTGTATGTATATGTGTATGTATGTTTGCATGTATGTATACGTATGTGTGTATGTATGCGTGCATGCATTTATGTATGTATGTATGTGTGTATGCATTTATGTATGTATGTATGTATGTATGTATGTATGTATATATGTATGTATGTATGTATGTATGTATGTATGTATGTATGTATATATGTATGTATGTATGTGTGTGTGTGTATGTATGTATGTATGTATATATGTATGTATGTATGTATGTATGTATGTATGTATGTATGTATGTATGTATGTATGTATGTATGTATGTATGGTTCTTGTATTATATATTGAGATTTTGTCGCTTCATTGACCTTGACCTATATTTGGGCACAAAAAAAATGTGAACAATTTGTTAACAAAAGTTGGTCAGAATAGTGAACGAAATACTACAAACGAAAAGTCTGTTTTAAAAAAAATTGCAAACTATGGTATTCTTTTAAAATAACCTAAGGTCAAACTTTCACTGGATAAGTGCAAATCTACATAAAATTAACTTGTAAACTGGATCTTTGTACTCGGCGCCATTGTTAGGTTGGGCGGTTGTTTTCTGATATATGATTCCACTTAGAGAGCACCTGAAAATATCATGCAGCCAATCAGCGTTCAGCGTTTTTTCCATATTCCAAAGTCTTTGTTCTTTCAGGTGTGAACAATTAGACTAATTAAGGAAATCGAGGTCAAACGAACTTTTTTGTATAACAATATGTCAATACGATTACTAAGGCCGCCGACTCTGAACACAAAATTGGGACATCTGACACTCTGTGTTTGTTCCAATAGAACTACCAGTAACTCGATTCGAGGGGGGAGGGAGAGTACAACGTTAAATTTTTAGGCAAGCAATGCTGGGAGGTCGCACCTCGACCGTGAAGGTTGCTTAGTTTAGTAGTGACAAAGTTATCAATCTAATTAACTTAATATAGATGATTAATATACTTTTAGTATCCATGACCCCTTAAAGAGTCGACGTCTGCTTACTAGCGTGTCATAAATTGGTGTAGAAAACAGAGACCAGTAGCGTAACTGGGAAATAATAACAACAAGAATGAAGCCGGTCTTCGAATTACAGCATCTCTGTATACAATGTACATGTATTAAAGAGACATATATGGGGAAACTCTCCAATCAGTTTAATTTTGTACTTGTACTTGTACACGTTTACTCGTTAAAAAAAACACGAGGACACGGTAAAA
>NC_135565.1:5069141-5084141 GCF_964340395.1 Glandiceps talaboti
GATGTTTGTTGACATTGCGCAATAGCCAAGAAAATTTTCTAGTTGGGTACACGCTTCTGTATTAGATGCAATCAAACATAACAACTCAGGCAGAAACCCGAGTAACAAGGAAAGGCCGTACATGCCAAGGTAAAACGAAACAAGTTAATTAAGATGGCGGAATCTACAAATGATCGCTGTACTTGGAGTAATGAAAGAGGTTAACTTGATAACTATGGGAATTAATTGGATATTGGGATCTAAATTATTAGTAGTTTCTATGGTATCGTTGTAAGCTATCGAATTCCTGACAATATGATTTAGAAATGTATATTTTAGTTCGTGGCTGTACTCAGTAATGACAGCGAAACGAATATTATGTTATTGTTTACTTTTCATTTCATCTTGCACACAAACCGACTGTGTATGTGTACTAAATTGTGTACATCTCTCCCAACTACATTTCCTAAACCTGACTCACTTGTTTTCTGTGTCTGTCTGTCTGTCTGTCTATGTATGTATGTATGTATGTATGTATGTATGTATGTATGTATGTATGTATGTATGTATGTGTCTGTCTGTCTGTCTGTATGTATGTATGTATGTATGTATGTATGTATGTATGTATGTATGTATGTATGTGTGTGTCTGTCTGTCTGTATATATGTATGCATGTATGTATGTATGTATGTATGTATGTATGTATGTATGTATGTATGTATGTATGTATGTGTGTGTGTCGACTATCTGTTTCTCTATGTCTGTCTGTCTGTCTGTCTGTCTTTCTGTCTGCCTGGCCGTGTCTCTCTGTCTCTGTCTCTGTCTCTCTCTCTCTCTCTCTCTCTCTCTCTCTCTCTCTCTCTCTCTCTCTCTCTCTCTCCCCCCCCCCGTTTCTCTGTCTTCCTCAAAGCCCTTTCAATTATACAACATTTAGAAAAGCCCACAAATAAGAATATGAAGAACGCTTCAACCGCAGAATGACACGGTCATTGCTTCATATACAACCGATCCGTAATGTACCCCAGTGTCGCACTGCGCATCACTATAAGACGAGATGAAATTAAACTAATAGGCATACAAGAGCGTAAATCAACACACACAATACAGAGGTTGTCTGTTCATTACTCTCGAAATGGATTATACTATTGATATTTGTATACCCTAATAGACACACTCCCCCTAATTGATATGTATATTTCATGACATCCAAACTCGTTGTGTATATTGCAATTTACCATATTGGATACTTTCTTTGACTCCAACGTTTCTGGCAAAATTTCATTACCGGAATGAAGGCCATATCTGTACCATCAAATCAATAAGCCATGAAAATGCATTTTTCGAGTTATAAACGCAAAGATTATGACGAAGGTTTGAAAAGAGTTATTTTCGCTGGGGCGAAATTAAAGCATGAATTTTGTATAAATGTCTTTTATCCGCTATACGGAAAAGTCTCTCAGCACCATGTGATTGCAGATTTTAATTTGGAAAACAGCTGATAGGCATCGGGATGAAAAATTTCATACACGGTCTGCATTTTTGTCTACTATGGTTCTGTTCTTTTTTTTCTCTTGCTCGCTTGTTAAGGACTGTGTGTCACGATACCCGCGAGTGCCAAGAGAATTCACCGGAGCAGAATGCCGTTTTCCGTTCCCTCCTCGGGGGACCTCTCATTGTTCATGTCAAATACCCCGGGTAAGGTTAGCATTAACCATGGGGCTCGTCTTATATTCTAGACTATCTTGTTTACTCCAAAAATACGTATACCATGGAGGACGACCCCTACAAAATTACAGCCAAATTGTAACATGTGAACGTACATGTACAAGTGCTGGTACTCAATACGTGACTCAATTGAAATGAACATATTTGGGTGGGTTTTTTAAAAAAACCTGCCACCTTTAGACAAAACATTCCATACTATTTTGTCAATATATATCACTTGTACGATATAATCTAAAATTGAATTGTAAACTGACGAAAAGTTACATCAATACGATTTTTGTTGTTAAACAAACTTGGCGGGAATAATGTAACTTTTAGACAAAACCTTCGATGCCGTTTTTATCAATGAATGATAGGGTTATCTAAACTGAAATTGAAAAGTTACGCAACAATATGTTTCAGTAAAAGGTGGCAAATTTATGCCAAATATTCAACTCTACTCTACTATAGAAGTAAAAGTTAGTAAACAAAAAAAAAATTAATTAAATTGTAAAATTAATATTTTAATGTGTGTTTGCTTAAAAGGTCACGAGAACGAGGACAACATTATTTCATCTAATATACCTAATTGGATTACTTTGTGATTAATATATTTTTTAATTAGATATCATTTTTTAAGTAGAGAGATACAATGACTTTTGCAATGGGGTTTTTGTAAATGAGTGCAAGCATAACAATTTTGTGAGCAGCAAGCTTAGATGTCATCACCATGCGATCAATTTACCACATTTTGTCAGATACACTAATCTTGTTATCACGTGGACAAGTTCACAGCCAACGTTATTCCAACATCAGTGATACATTTTGTTGCAATTTTAAGCGGAATTCATGAAACCCTGTCAGACACATATTATTCATTCATATATTCATGTTTCATAATATAGTGTATAATATACTGCACATATCTTCTTTATCAAACGAAGTTGATTTGAGTCATGACGCGTACATTTCATAACTAAAAGACGAGTTATCGTTAAGAAAAAACTCAAATGTTCCGTGTTGTCATTTTTTATGTAATTTTTGTTTTATTTTGGACACAAATTATAAAAAGTATTTTTTAAATTTGATTGTAACAACAACAAATGTCAAAAACGATATTCATTTTTGAAAAAAATTATTCAGTTTCATGAGTATCTCCTAGCTGTTGCAGTAATTAGAAAATACGCATAATTTGCCCTCCTTGGTTGTTTTACTTCGACGTATTTCACCAAGTAATGGATTTCGCAAAGTGTCACAAAATGTATAAGTTTTAGTACGCGCACGGTTTTCCCGTCGGTCTTACAAGTTTTAGAATTTGTAATGTTTCAACCTGTTTGTTCAAATTAGACATAAACTAAGCAATATGGCACCACATCAACACATAAATGATATGCCCGAATGTTGTTACTGTGGCAGTTAATCCCCCTCTTCCCTACCTCCCAACTCATGTAACTAAGATGGCAGGTATCGGCTTGGGAGGGGGGGGGGTTAAACCAAATTTTGCCTGATTAGAAAAACAATGGATATTATTATTAATATCGGAATCGAGGATTCGCATGTTTATACGGTGAGCTGGTCGTGTTTATTTTGGGTTGTCGGCGATCGGCTTATCGCAGCAACATGTTGCCAGAAGAAAACAAACCGTAGCGATACAAAAATTGTAAAAACACTGAAACGATATAAGTAAAATACCTTCATTTACTCGTCTTCTGCTCATCTTTTCTGGTGTTATTTGCCACAGGCTCCGTTTGTCTTATCTGAACGTTTGAAAAGGGCGATAAACTAACTGCCAAGTCTTACTATCCAAATGCTTAGCGTGTTGCTCTCCTGTCGTCTGCTTACAAGGCTGGACAAGCGCACCACGTATAACGTCACTTCTTAATTGCCGTACCGTCAAGTGCCCAATTGCCCTTCTTTGACACGGTCCAGTCGCTGTGTCTGTACAACTTGTATTGGTAATATACCAGTGATACACCTCCCGTTACCATAAATAGAGTGCTGAGTGTGTCTCAGTGACAGACGGTGTTCGTGTTGCGTGCGGTCAGATCAGTTGCCTGGGTTGTGATCGTCTACATGTGAGGCAAGTATACTAGACTAGTAGTGTACACAGTGTCTCTGCCATCGGCGACAATCGGTTAAATAATGAATAACATTAAAATTGGCTTTCCATTCGTTCCGGGTAGCCAAATAGAGTGTCGTACGTAGTTACGAAATGCCTTCTGGGAGAAAACAGTTTTACTCTTTCATTGGGATGGCAGGTTGCCTTGAAAGATTGAAGAACTCAGTCGTACTCGAGTCGCACACCCCGTCAACTTAATGAAATGACCGATAAATAATGAATATTTAAAATGTATACTCTAGTGTGACCTAAACTGAAGGCTGATTCATTCGTAATTCAGTGAAACTTTCCTAATAATTGCGCATGCGCGATACGATACACCCCAAATATGTTTTCGAGATAGTTAAAATATAACAAACGCAGTTACTACGGAATTACTCTTTTGTCATTAATCCAAAAATAATGAGAAAATGGTTTTGTGTAGTCAGGTGCTATTCCAACCCCAGACGCTTTGCAATTTGTGTCATAAATTTCATTCAATTTTTGACAGTTTTTCCCTCCCTCTTTATTTCGCTGTTATCGAAGTTGAAAGTGCCACAGGCGACAATTTCAATTTTGGATGTGTTTGATTAAAAGTAACCTCAAGTGCATCTGATTAATCACTCACAAAAGTAAATATTATGTAAATTCTGTCAAAAATGATATTATTTATGCCTGATATTTTTTGTTAATTTTGAACCCCGAATACACCCGACTTATTTTCAAAGGCGGGAAAATATTGGACGAAATTTCTGGGCACTGTACTGCAGTTAATCGAAAATTAGGCTAACGCGTAATTTTATGTCATTTCTTTCGAACAGTATGTTTAAAAATTTGAACGTACCTCCGCGTTCAATATGAAATGGAACAAAATTAAACGAAACTATGAACAGTTCTGGCGGTCCCGGGGGAAATATTGACGAAATTGGCGGGAACCGTGCTGTGAAACTTGAATCAGTTAAGAGAAATTATATTCTTTTTGAAAATTATATAATTCATATTTGATCATTTGAACCCAGGTGTCTAGATTAATGCCGCATTAGAATACAAATACATCAAATTACTTGTAGGTACAAATCTGGCGGGAAAATATCTGATGAGAATTTTATCGAAAATTGGTTGTTGTTTTTTAAAATGATATTATGTCAATTCTTTCGAAAATCATGTCCAAAAATTGACCCCCACGTTTAGTTTTACATTTGCGCCCAAACTTAGGCTAAACAGTTTTGAATGATTCTGACTGAAAATAGCCTTTTGAAATTGGCGGGAACTCCTGTCAATGGAAAATTGGTTACAGTACAAATTTTTGGATCAATGAAAAATTATTTCACCGATAGGTTCTTAATACCACAATTTTGAAGAAGAAAAAATGGCACATCATCCAACATTTATTAGCGATTATTAACGAATTATAAAGTGACCATATGGATAAGGATTTGATATTTATTTTGGATTTTTTTTAATCTATAAACAATTTTATCATGGCTTCCTACTTGAAAAATGATGTACATAATGTAGACCAAGTGTGTGTTTGTAACTCAATACATGGCAAAGTGCTAAAAAATGAGTAAAAAGGTTTGTTATTGTACAATAACAAAGATTTTAATTACATATTTTATCAGTCTTTTGTAATTTAAAGTGCATTGATTTGTCAAGTAGGTAGAGGACGCTATGATGAAATTGTTTCATAAAATAAATATGCAAAATAAAAATCCAATCCTTATCCATATGGTCACTTTAAATAAACAAATTATATTGGTATATTACGCAGATTAATTAAATAAGGATTTACACACACAAAAACTGAACCGAGCTGTTAACGGGTTTTTTTCCCAACTACATATTTCGTACTTTTAATGAATCGGGCGCCATAAGCTTAAATCATTCAAAAAAAGTTGTACCGTCGGCTCCTCAAACCAAAATTTTTGAAAAAATGACAAAAAAACCCAAACAAAATTCAAACATTTCCTGAGTTATATGTCCGTGATTTTGAATTTAACAATATAGACAGATTTTTGTTTTAGTTTAATTCTGATACTTAATTGCTTTTGAGTGAAATTTGTTACAGAAAGTTCTAAAATGTGCACATTCCCCGAAATATGGTGGTTTAGAATCACGATAAAATTCAAATATAATATATATATATAGTATCATAAACCATACAGATATATATGCAGATGAAAATCTGAACAGCACGTGCAAGCCACGACGTTTTGATATCAGCCAACTTTGAGTCACGCTTATTGGAATAATTTAATAAATAAATTGGTATATAGTGGGTCATTAAAAACGGATTTACACACTAAAACATATTGCACCAGCAGATAGTATTTCAAACTGAAAATCGATGTAACATATGTTTGCCTAAATTATTCCTCATCTATCTTAATTATGTATCATATGCTTTTATTAACTCAGGATTTATTTTTTAATCCGATAAGTATGTTGTCTTTTCTTTTCCCCTTTACGATCTGTTCTCGTCTCACTCTGTCATTCAACCTAATCATTGTTCATGTATTTTGCTAAAAAACTGGAAACTGTTATTAGGTCATTGTTGAGAGTCGTGTAAACTCAGGGATAGATGAGATTTTATAGACAGACAGACAGGCAGACAGACAGACAGACAGACAGACAGACAGACAGACAGACAGACAGACAGAATGATGATGATGATAGGGAGGATGCGAATAAATGTAGATGCACGCGCAGGAGAGACAAAGTGGGAGGATAGAAAGAGACCTAGAGAGAGAGAAAGAGACAGAAATCTGACAATTATTATATTAAACTGATGGATTTAAAGTAAAATACAATTTGACCAAATTTGTATGACATGTAGATGGAGATATGATACTCATGTTTGGCCAATAATTTGACATTAAATTTACGACTGTGTTTACTGTGTGTGTGTCAATTTCACACTTTTCAAGTAGACTTTGTTTAAATTCAAATATTTATTTTTAGACCACTGAAAGAACTGGGTCCACCAGTAATAAATGAACAACTCGCTGTTACAAATGTATTTATAACAGCGAGTTGTTCATGTATTTGTGTTGGACCCAGCTCTTTTAGTGGTCTAGAAATAACTATTCCAGTTCGGAATTATGGTGTGCTTGATCTATTCACAGAGGTGACAAACATTGCTTGTGTAATCATCCATCTTGAAGTTAAATAATTTCTCTTGTCTGTTTACAAAGTTGAAATGATTCCTTAAAATTAAAGTGACCAAAGAAAACTTCGTGTTGTGGCCTTACGATAGTAAAACACATTTGAACTAGGAGCCCACGGGGAACGTCTATACATAAGCTCTCTTTTAAAACAACACACGGTCAGATGTGCACGCTATTCGGCGAAATTTGATTAATAATGTGATGCCTTTCATTAAGGTTAGGCCTAAACAAATTTTTGGTTCGGATTACCCGACCCAACTTAGTTTTTCACTGCCGACTCTTAACTGAATTTTATGTATTCAAGAAAGAAACAATAAATCGCGAAAATTGTGGTGAAGTCTTGCGAGAAATAGTGGATGCGGAAACTAACATCATCTTAAAATTACAATATAAAACTGTTCTTCCAATCTGTAATGGCTGTACATCTGATGGGAAGAAACCAATTACACAGAGACAAAATATGGAAAACAACAGAAAACATAACTACCTGAACTAAACACTCATATATATACATGTGTGTGTGTGTGTGTGTGTGTGTGTGTATTCACTCCTGATGATCCTTCTGGTGAAACGGTCCGTAGCGTAAATCCATAATGTAATATCATACTCGTCTTCTTTCATTTTATGTATATATATACTGTACTGTAGCTTGATAAAGGTGTGCTAGACACATCGAAACGTACGTCGCTATCAAGATTTCAACTTGGGATTGGAAGTAAGGACGACTTCGAACATTTGCTATCAATCCATCGAGTCACTTATATTGTCTATATATATATATATAACGGTGTCCGTCCGGCGTGTGGATGCACGGGGTATTTAAAAAGAACACTGGGTTGATTGTGATGACATTTGGTACTAGTATGTACATTTAGTAAAGGTACTTAATAATAAGTCTTAGAACTGATTAGATTATGAACAAGAAATTTTTACCATATCTTCCAACAGTTTTATTTGTGTTCACAGTGAGACAAAATGTGACCTGTTCGTGCGTGCGTGCTCTTTTGTTTGGGAAATTTGTCAAATGTAAAAAAAAAACACAATGCCGCCTAATTTGAACTCTCTCTCTCTCTCTCTCTCTCTCTCTCTCTCTCTCTCTCTCTCTCTCTCTCTCTCTCTCTCTCTCTCTCTCTCTCTCTCTCTCTCTCTCTCTCTCGCTCTCTCTCTCTCTCTCTCTCTCTCTCTCTCTCTCTCTCTCTCTCTCTCTCTCTCTCTTCTCTCTACATGGTATGTTTACTTTCTCCCAAGGCCTAAACGTTTTGAACTATACACAGTGTTAACCACCATGTACAACTCAGAGCGATTACATTATTAGAAACCATATAGCGATCACTTCAAAACGGGACGTTTTCGAAGGTCAATGAGGGCGCTAACTTTAATCGTGCAGGAGTTGGAAAGAGACATCGAACACTTGTAACATCGTTAGAGAGTCGTCACTGCATTCTCATACTGACGGTTGTGCTTTAAAAGATTTTAAATGACATGATGCCAATAACGGAGCTTCTGGGTTAGTATCGAGTCCAGTACTTCCGGTTAGGGGTGGCCTCAGTTTGCACCAGTATATTCGAAACAAATTGATTGTTTTTATGGTGACAGATCATTGCCACAGTGGTCCACGTTTGTGAAATAAACTGCCACCTGCATTCTGTTCTCCAGAACTTTTTTTTAAAATCAGGTCTTAAAGACTCATCGTTTTAAAGAGGCTGATTTTGTTGTGAAATGTTCTGTTTGTATTGTATTGTATTGTATTGTATTGTATTGTATTGTATTGTATTGTATTGTATTGTATTGTATTGTATTGTATTTCATTTCATTTTTCCCGGCCAACAGTACATGTAAATCCCACACTCTCAGGGTAGAGGTGCGGCTGATTGTCTATGTCTGTCTCGCTATCTGTCTGTCTGTCTGTCTGTCTGTCTGTCTGTCTGTATGTATGTATGTATGTATGTACGTATGTACGTATGTATGTATGTATGTATGTATGTATGTACGTACGTACGTACGTATGTATGTATGTATGTATGTATGTATGTATGTATGTCTACATATATATATATATATATATATATATATATATATATATATATATATATATATATATATATATATAATTATATATTTATATATATCTTTCTCTCTCTACTCTCCTCTAGTATCCAGTCCCATTTTTAGTGACAGTGTTTTCTCATACCGTACAATGCAACACCATTGATTTGGGCTAAAGAAAAGCACTGTACCTCGCGACGTCAACGATTGTTTATGAATTATAGTTTTCTTTTGGGGGTTGTTTTTGTTTACCTTTTAGATGTTCTTTTTTTTCAAATGTATATGACCAATTAATTACACGTGTTTCTATTAGTAATGGTATATTTACATGATGTCTGTACGCCTCCAGTAGTAATCCTTTAAATTATAAACTTAACAAGTTGCGTAATTTTTCATCGCGGAATGACGTCACTGAATACATTTTATGTCAATCATTCGTGATTTGTGAGAGTGTTGCCTGTAGCAACGTGAAAAGTAATTAACATATTTGGGTAATTAGAAATATGATCGTACATGTTTATGAAAACTGTGACAAGAAAAAGTCCTAACTTACATCCTTCATAGTAAAATGCATACAGAATGTCTTGAGTATATGTATCTCCATGAGTGTTCACAGGCAAAATATATACCTTCCTTTTAGTCAATGTCCAAGGATGCAATTAAACTAGACTATATCGTGCAATTATCTCAGAGTTCACCGTTTTAAAATGGTAAATCACACATTGGCATATTGATTAAGTTCCTGATGAGTAAAATTATGAAAAGTTAGTAAACTTCAACATTTCTTGTACCCAAGACGTTGTTTCTTAATTATTGTCACTTTAATAAATTTACTTCTATTTAATTCTACAAGATGAATACAGTCCCCTTCTTTCGTCTGTCTTATTTTATCACTGCCGGCTTTCCTTCATTATTGTCCGCCTATCTTCATTTATCCAATGTCCCTTTCCAGGTTCCCTTCTTACCTTCAATTCTGCCTATAAAGTTATGTAACTGTCGGTCCTCACATTGATTGATCAATTCCTTGTGTGTTTTCTCTTCTAAATCCCTCCCTTCACCAGATTTCCTCCCTTTTCCTCTCCTCCCCCTCCTTTTTTAACTTTCACTTTACTTCTTTGTCTTCTCTTCTCTTCTCTTCTCTTCTCTTCTCTTCTCTTCTCTATTCTTTTCTTCTCTTCTGTTTTCTTCTCTTCTCTTCTCTTCTCCTCTCCTCTTTCCTTCCCTTCCCTTCCCTTCCCTTCCCTTCCCTTCCCTTCCCTTCTCTCCTCTCCTCTCCTCTCCTCATCTCTTCTCTTCTCTTCTCTTCTCTTCCCTTCCCTTCCCTTCCCTTCCCTTCCCTCCTCTCCTCTCCTCTCCTCTCCTCTCCTCTTCTCTTCTCTTCTCTTCTCTTCTCTTCTCTTCTCTTCTCTTCTCTTCTCTTCTCTTCTCTTCTCTTCCCTTCCCTTCCCTTCCCTTCCCTTCCCTCTCCTCTCCTCATCTCTTCTCTTCTCTTCTCTTCTCTTCTCTTCTCTTCTCTTCTCTTCTCTTCTCTTCTCTTCTCTCCTCTCATCTCTGCTCTTCTCTCTCCCTCTCCTCTCCTCTCCTCTCCTCTCCTCTCCTCTCCTCTCTTCTCTCTCTTCTCTTCTCTTCTCTTCTCTTCTCTTTCTTCTCTTCTCTCCTCCTCCTCTCCTCTCCTCTCCTCTCCTCTCCTCTCCTCTCCTCTCCTCTCCTCTCCTCTTCTCTTTCTCTTCTCTTCTCTCTCATCTCTTCTCTTCTCTTCTCTTCTCTTCTCTTCTCTTCTCTTCTCTTCTCTTTCTCTTCTTCTCTCTCTTCTCTTCTCTTCCCTTCCCTTCCCTTCCCTTCCCTTCTCTTCTCTTCTCTTCTCTTCTCTTCTCTTCTCTTCTCTTCTCTCCTAGCCTCTCCTCCTATCCACCGTACCCCCCGACAGACAGACAGACAGACAAACTGACAAACAGACACACACACACCATCACTGCTGAAAATACCAGCATAACTAGCTACAACTCTATTCAATGTTTAAATCAAACATTGCTAACAGATGTTACATGTAGATATCACAATTCATTCTCACACTTCTTGTGATATGTGACATTATCAAATTCTGACCACTATGACTTATTAATCACCTCATGTAGTGTCTTCCCCCTGAAATAAAAGTGCACACATGACACACAATCCCTGCAACAGTATTATTTAGTATTTGAAATAAGCCTACAAGTGCGAAAAAAGAAGGGGTTTAGAAAGAAATGCCAAGCTACAATGTATTATTTACGATGATCTTAGTGTCAATTTACCCGATTTGAGTTTCATAGGGATTTTATCCTTCTTTGACATGAAAGACATCTTCCCTCACACTTTTTGATTCCGTGTTCATTTCAGCTTATTTTACATGATCGTGAAGCGTGTGGGCATGCGCACCACTGCGCATTGGTTGTTGTCTAATGATCAAACTCTATCAGTACCCTGGTTGGAAATGATTTGTTGGCAAGCAATTACATAGTCCCGAGAATCAGTTTTTATTCCTAATTTTACACATGGACATCAAGCCAGTGTCCACACTACAGCCAATGGTTGCTTTATGTAATCAGTCGAACTGATCATTTTCAGGAGTATTAAGGTTGGGTGTATTGTTGTTAACGGGGAAAAGATGTTACAGTGAAAACCGAACTTTCAGCTTATTATATGATACTTAGAAAATAAAATGTTGTTGTTGGGGGGGGGGTACATGGTATAAGTGGGTGATAGCAGTGCTTCTGTTGAGTAGATATAAGTTCTGTACTATACGAAAAGTCATATTTGACCATGTCTTTCCATCCGGAGTAAAGCTTGAACAGAGGATGTGTAAATGTGGTGAGTATGAGACGAAGTTCCACCTTTGACTTATTTTACCCACGGTGATCTCTCCTGGGGGTTGTAGACAGTCAAAAGTGGAACTGCGTCTCGTACTACCCCTGGACAGAGATGGTGGTTAGGTGGGTCACAGCTGCAGGTAGGGTAATGGTTGGGTAAAGGTCGGTAAATTTGATTTTTCGTGCTGTTTAGTTCAGTTCAATTCATTTATTTCAGTAACAGGGCCTCGGCCCCTCGTACATATAATCAAGTAAATACATAGCGAGATGGAGTGACTGAAAAGCATTTTGACAACTATAATTAGTCCAATGGTAAATAAATATACAAAATGAACAAAGTACATGAATGCAAGAAAATACAATATCAAATCCTTGCTACAACTTGACGAGAATCTCTCCGTTTGAAGACCTTTAATAAATACAACGATAGTTGCGAAATGATAGTTTTATTGTTTGAGGACATGACTTCAATAAGCTTAGGGTTCATACGGTGTTCTCGGAGATGGAAAGAACTCATCTCTAATATCATTATATATAGAGGACATACATTTATAAAGTGGAATTCATTTTCTACAATATTTATATCTGTTGTATTCTTGCAATGTAACAAATTCTCTGATTGACCGGAAGTTTGAGATGACGACCAGATTCAATACCTAGCTTACAAGTCGTGTAAACATTGGAAGTCCCAAAATATAAACTGCAAGACTACAAGTCACCAGGAACACCACACTGTTGTGAGTATAATTAAAGCAATGGCCATTCAATAGCTTATGTCAACATATTGCAACTACAATAGGTTCAGTTTGTACCTATCTTACAAAATGTATGTAGCTGAAACCTTGGTTTCCGCTGTCGTATAACGAAAAGAAAGTTACCGCTACTATGAGTTTCATGTTTCATATATTTAAGAGAACAGACCCGGAATAGAACAATTCCATAATACATGGTTTTCTTGGCTACCGACAATTTGCGTCGCGTGACAAATTTCACAAGTACACCTTGTTTAAGCACTCAACCCCCACCCATTCACCCCCCCCACCCTACACAATATCAATCACACGCGCGCACACACACATAACATACACACGCACGCATACACGAACATCCGACGAAGAGAACAGACCCGGAGTAGAACAATCCCATTACACATGGTTTTGAGTCGTGTGACAAATTTCCCACTTCATTTGAACTCATTATTTCGGCCCTGTAAACAACGACTTTTCGCAAGGCTTTAATAACGATGCTGTTTTGTGTCGGCTATTTTGAACTGAAACATCAACGTACCATTAAAAGCCTGAAACTTGATACAGCTAAAACTAAAAGCTTTTCTGGATAAATTATTCAGAGAAGATTTGTGTTTTTTCGCTGGCATATCCCGAAGTCAGGGTATGATATATACGTCATATGTTCAGTTTTTGAACATGTACACTCCTTGAAACACTACTGCAC
This sequence comes from Glandiceps talaboti, assembly GCF_964340395.1. Taxonomy (NCBI): domain Eukaryota; kingdom Metazoa; phylum Hemichordata; class Enteropneusta; family Spengelidae; genus Glandiceps; species Glandiceps talaboti. Next base: position 5,082,437 of record NC_135565.1, read on the forward strand.
GCATGATGCTGTGCTGCTACGACTTGGAGTCGTATGGCATAGCTGACGATATCTGGTTGTTTTGCGGCTCAAATGTGTCAGCGCTGAAAAGAAGTGAGATTCAAATCCATACAAAATATATCTTGAAGTTTATTATGTCACTTTGGGCTGCCATCGTGTTATTCGCAGGGCTGTGGAATGCAAGCAAGTGTATAATTTTACTTGTCAGTATACATAAGATTTTTCCCCAAAAAATGAGTTTTATTTCAGAGGTGGTGATCGGAGACAAAAAATACAATGTTGACATACCATGGATGGAAATAATAGTGGCACATTCTCCTCTCGTCTGTCTGTGTTTCTGTCTGTCTGTCTATATGTATGTATGTATATCTATCTATCTATCTATCTATCTATCTATCTGCCTATCTGCCTATCTATCTATCTATCTATCTATCTATCTATCTACTATCTATCTAGTATCTATCTATCTATCTATCTATCTGACTGACTGACTGACTGACTATCTAGCTAGCTATTCATCTATCTGTCTGTATGTCTGTCTGTCTGTTCTTGTCTAGTTTTTGTAATTCTATGTCTCTACAATTCTGTTTCTCTGCAATTCTGTCTCTATCTATCTCTCTAGATTTCTGCCTCTCTTCCTGCCTTTCCCATAATAAACACACACACATATCTCTCTCGCCCTGTACTCGTATGTCTATCTGTCTGTCTGCCTCCAAGACTCTGACTCCATGTCTATGTCTGTCAGTCTGTCGCTGTGTGTCTCACTCTCTTTCCCTCTCTGTTCATAAGGAAAACATTATTGTTGCTTCACTTATGACTTAGATAGCACAGAGCGACACAGTAGAGCTCTCTCTCTCTCTCTCTCTCTCTCTCTCTCTCTCTCTCTCTCTCTCTCTCTCTCTCTCTCTCTCTCTCTCTCTCTCTCTCTCTCTCTCTCTCTCTCTCTCTCTCTCTCTCTCTCTCTCAATGAACCATACTACCGCTGCATAACTCGTCTTACGTCGCATTAACTTATTCTTCAAAATGAAGTTCTCTTCTTACGACACCACGTGACCCTTGGGAGTCGCGATTTCGCGGCAAGCATTAATCCTTGGCGAAGTCACTGATTATTAAAAAATTACCATCCAATTTAGAATGTAAGAAAGAAAATACATTGTGTACATAAACATATTCAAGCTATGGAAACGCCGTGATCTCTGAGTAGTTTGACATATCTCGTTCCCCTCCAAGACGTGTCGGAGCGCACATTTTTCCAGAGCTAAAATGTCGTAAAACGTGTAACTATAACAACACGTCACATACTTTTACGTGCAAAATCACAGTTTTATGTTTTTAGCCACTTGAGTGAAAATATTCATACAATCAGTTTGTTTCACTTTAATACCGTAATAGTTCGTTGACGTTACATGTACAAGTCTCCAGTCATGTCAAATTTTTCAGATGTTATGGTGTGTTTTTTGCATCTAACTCTAAACGTCGTCGTCAAAGCCACTAAGATACGATGGCACAAATCGTCACACACTCAGTCTCCATGGACAGACACAATCTCATTAAAATCCGATGTATTCTACACTTCGCGATTTCTTAATTTTTGGCTGTGATGTTTACTGTCGTTTGTTCTTTTGTGAGCGCTCGTTACATACATCTGACACAATACCGTATAGGCGTATATATGGTGTTGTGTCAGATGTATAACGAGCGCTTG
>NC_135565.1:5089141-5111641 GCF_964340395.1 Glandiceps talaboti
CGCAAAGAAATGAGACGACGTATTGTTTCATGTCAACTGACTTCCATTGTATTGGAAAATCGAAAATTTCTTCTAGCCATTAATCTTTTTGTTTTACTGTCGTGAATTTTAAGCACGTGACTTTGAATACTACGAAACGATCTCCGCACGTGCTTTACATGTAAGTTTATGAATGGTGGGTGTACAATGTACAACTTTGGAAACCGGGCTTTCGACTTAGTACGTCGATAGATACAAATAAAAATAACTGTTGTTTATGTGGTAGATTACACAAGTGGGTGATAGCGGTGCAGTGTGGATAGAATCACCCTGTAATCAAGATGGTGTGAAACACTGGACGCCCCAAAATGTACATTGCAAGATGTGAAGTCACTAGAAACACCACTATAATGTCCTTTCAGTAGCTTATATTTGACAAAATGGGTTTTACATCAATTTTGGATTGTTGGGGGGGGGGGTCAAGTTAGGTGTCCAGACTGCAATTCGGGGGGGGGGGGGGTTCATTCACAAAATCAATAAATTGGTGTCTGTGAAATACATTTGGATGAGGTTTTGGACGATATACAGATCAAAATAAGTAAGAACAGCATTTATTAGTGTTCGATGAATTGGCACAGGAAAACACAAAACAATAAATATTGAACATGCATGAATTCGGTAAATACACATCACAAGGGAGAACCCGTTTAGCCGTAACACAAATAGTACGTCACTGAGCTGCGTATGATTTTATATCATCACCCTTCTCTTGAAATTGTCAGACATGTCTTAACAATAGTTTCAGTTTAGGTCTATGTTATAACATTATATAATAACTGAAAGTTCGGTTTCCGCTGTCGTGTTTTTTTTTTTTATATTCATTCTCACAAGCCATGGCGATGCTTCTCCGGCTGTGCTGTAAAATGACTGCGCATGCCGACGATAGTATTTCTTATCAAAATGATATTGCACATTAATTAACCAGACTGTGTGTTCGTAATGTTCTGGTGTTCGTCACCAGGTATAGAAGGGGAAAACACTGTAGGTCAAAGGTCATTTGTTTCGACGTTAACAGTTACGGATTAAAAGCAAACAGATGCGTGTTTCTAATTAATCCATCATCACACCAACACATTGATATCGTGAAAGTGGGTTGTTTCGGTTGATGAATTCTAATTAAATACTTGAAGCTCTTTCGTTATAGTTCGCTCTCTGAGGTATCGTCGTGGACGTATTTCTGGCAATACAATATATTTTCTTTGTTGAACGTCTTAGTTTACTTCGATTTATAGTATATAACACGTTTTAACAAGTTGTTGATTTTGTCAGTAATTTACTCTATGTCTAACTATGAATTCATTTTTTTCAATTTAACCGATGAAATCATCATAGCCGATATTTAACATCTATGATATGATTTGAAACTGATCTAATTGTGAAGGAAGATTTGACATATTTGCAATATCTCTCTCATCGTGAAATTTCACGCGAAAAAAAACTGAAGATCGCAATTTAACCTTTACTTGATTTGTAAGAAATTTCTCCTCACTTTTTGTTTGAAAATGACGACATTTATTTTGTTACGTGTTTAGTCAACATATTTACAACTGAAAAATGTTAGTTATACTTATTTTAACAGCTGCCTTACAGTCGATTTTACCTAAACTCGCCAAAACAGAGAGAGAGAGAGAGAGAGAGAGAGAGAGTGTGTGTGTGTGTGTGTGTGTGTGTGTGTGTGTGTGTCACAAATGTATCTGTATCATTGTGCATATAATATTGGTATGGAAAATAAGAACACCACTTCATCAGACGCGCCAACTCTTTACATATGAAAACAAAATACAAGTAATTATAATACACTACTACTATCCAGTCTATTGCAGCAGACTACATAAGGTGGGACCCCAATGACTTGAAAGTAAGTTACATTCCAGACAGATTTTGACTACATAAATTGGTCGAACATGTCCCAGTTGCCGCGGGTCAAAATCTGTATGTAAAAAAGATTGCCAAGTATAAATTTAGACAGAGTTCTCCGCATGCTAATCCGATACAATTAGATTATTTGAATTGAATCTATAAACTAGTATATATTTCTTCTTTGTTTCGAAACACGATATTTTATTTTCACTTTGCCATTTATAAATCCACCCTTAAGATATTTTTCCCGCCTCAACGACATTCGTTCGATATTCTGCTGCTGTCGGAGCCTTTAAGTCTGAATTGATAAGAAATTGGCCTCATACTTTATTAATGACTCGGAAAAAGACGTTTAAAATCAAAATTATACATTTTTATAGGGATGTAAGGACATGGGGAGAAGGAGGGGCTGAAAGATAGAGGTGAATTTACTAGTTTTTAAATTCAACCGTAACTTTGTAAATATATGTACTCCGAGAACTCAGAGACGTGTCAGTTGTGGGGACGAAGAAGACGTGTATACGTGTGTTCTCGAGGTGCATGATTTCAGGAACTAACTATACACGTACAACTGCCGACATCGAAACATTGACGAACCGTTACTGTTACAAACAGGGGGAGTAAACAACTGAATTGGATTAATAACACTTGGCACAGCATGTTGGAAGTATAGCATTCCATCATTTAATAAGAAAATTTGTATGGCCTCTTTACATAATAGTTCACGTTCACAAACAAATTTGGCATTTTATGTACACATACAGAGGCCATACAACTTTTCCTATTAAATGTGCTGTTTTAATATGCTGCGCCATTGCCAAGTGTTATTAATCCAATTAATTTGTTTACTGTCCCTGATTGTAACAAGTTGCAATAAATTTTGTCAATGATTTCATATCGGCAGCTATACCATATTTCCAATTTTACTAGTGACTTGCATGTATCTGTGATCTCTAAAAAACGTGTATCAAATGCAAATAAAATACGAAGGGTAGTAAAACGAGAGGGCAAATAATTATCACATAAAGACAACTAGTTACTCTTTCAAAGGTTTCCCTCCTTATGGAATGACAAACTCCACTTTCACTGACAATTCTGTCGGCATTTACTAGTCTTTGATGTTGCTCTCAACATTACATTCTGCTCATTGTATATATAACCATTACTGTTAAATGCTCGCTCTCGATATAGAAACAATTATATCGACTTTCAAACGTGTAAACATAAATTTTTATCTGTGTGTCAATCATCTTTCCCATCAGACCACGTGTGTGCGTCGTTTTCTTTGCACGACTGGTCTATTTCATTATAAAAAATAATTAACCCTCGTCTGTATGCGAATGAAAAAGTAGTATAAAAACTTGTAATTGCAGAGTGTTGTAATGTGTCGTTTCAATATAGAGAAGTTGAAATTACACCCTTGTGACGTACGGTTTTGAAGAAGCACATGTTTTTCATTAAAACAATATCTGCATGAAATCTCGTGCAGCTATTCCCGTCAAGAATTTTTCGAACGAAATTGTTTTAGTGTAACTTTTGGCGAATAGTATGTATGTATGTATGTATGTATGTATGTATGTATGTATGTATGTATGTATGTAGGTAGGTAGGTAGGTAGGTAGGTAGGTAGGTAGGTAGGTAGGTAGGTAGGTAGGTCGGTCGGTCGGTCGGTCGGTCGGTCTATGTCTGCCTCTTTCGTTGTCAGGCTCTCCTCTCTGCCCCAGTCTTTGTCTATGTATCTGTCTCTCGCTCTGCCCCGGCCTGTCTTTCTCCCCCCCCCCCTCGGTTTTCTCTTTTCCCAAGTCACCTTCCCTCGATCTAGTGCCTATTCCCACTTTCAGCACGATTTGCATCCATGCAAGTAAAGATTAAAGTAACGTCGCACACACATGGGGCACATTTGAAGTAACAGTTGCAGATATGTAATACGATATTCAACGTTTCATAGCTAGAGGGCGTCCACTTATCTGCGCTCTTTGAACATTTACACACATGCGAAATAAAGAACAAATCTGTGAAGAAAAAAGAAAGACTTCAAAGATCTCCTAGGGATAGGAGTTGAAATATTATTATTTTGTTAAACCGCACACAAAGTAGATGTTTCTGTATTATGGTGGTTTCTTTTGGAAGTTGTGGGAATTGGCAAAATTTTTTCCGGTATAGAAAAATTATCTTTGTGATAAAAAAAAAATAGGTTTTGTGTTTAGTCCTCTATTCATGTTTTGGATATCAGTATTGTATATGTGTGAACAATGGCAAATCATGATCGGTAAGTAATGAACAAATGATAGGTGTACAGTATTTCACAAACTTTATTTTTTCGCCTTGGGTTACGAAAATATGGGCTTTAAAGTATCATGAATTTCCTCCGCTATCTATGAAAGTCGAAGGAAAGATAAGACTTCCGGAAAGGTTAGCCTGAATGTTGTCGGCAGAAAATAAAGCGCGCGAAACAAGATCTATATAATTAATTATTCATGTCCATGCAATATGTAAGAATTCGGTTTCATGACTGATGTTCTCTTAAAGATAAGCTAGAAAAGGGATGTATTATAGCAAATGTGTAAAATGTTTCTTTGTTAGTAACTTATTCACGTTAACGATAAGTCAGTCGCCTAGCGCCTGTCGTCAACTTTCATGAGTATTGAAATGTATGCCGTTGGGGGCGCGGTTGGAATGATATCTTTTGAAACGTTCAGTATTGATTACAACGCGCACGTCATCTACTGACTTCGAGTAATTTTGAAAGCACACAGCAACAAAACGATTTATTGTCGCTAAATGGCTCGTTTCCCTGTCCCCACCCATTTCATTCCATCTTACGTTTTTAGATTTTCTCGTCTTTGAACTAAGGCCTAACAAAAAACAAAATGTGTGGTTCCGATTACTCTCAATTTTAGAATAGGTGGGATAGGTATATTTTTTAATAATATATAATTCATATATGAATGTTTAGTTCAGGTAGTCGGTTGTTTTTAATTGTTTACCATATCACCTGTGTTATTGGATTTTTCTCATCAGATGTAAAGCCATTACCGATTGGAAGAACTTTTTAAGTTGATGTCAATTTCCACATCCGCGAGACTTCACAATATTCGCGATTTTATTATTTCTTTCCCTAATACGTAAAAAACAAATTACAATCGGCGTGAAAAGCTAGCGGTTGGGGTCGAGTAACCGGAACCAAACAATTCTTTTTTTTTTCTAGGCCTAGTAAAGGTGGCCCTTTTCATTTGTATACTTTGAATTCTCATGACCTGAACACCTTCCTTTACTGTAACAGCGGGATTACGTCACTGATGGATCACGTGACCGCATGGTAAGCTGACGATGTGATGATGGTATTAACCGGTAAGATAAATAGTTCAATGCAGAATAAAAAAAACTAAATTCGTATAATTAGGCCTCATCAGACCACCCAACCCATTTCTAACTAAATTTGCCAACATTAAAAATATCTTAGACAGCTAGCACAATCAATTTCAAATTAGTAAATGAAATAGCATACGTAGTGCTATGAATACAAGGTCAGTATACATATGTAGTGATAGAAAAAATAGTTCTTTTTGTTGACACTTTACTTTATTTTAGTGTCATACATGTACTATAGCTAAAATTCATCTATTTCTCAATTTGACGACATTTAAAGAATATATGTATTTAGGTGACGTGCAAATATTTTATTAAACGTAAAATCGTTTTTGTAGGATGACAACTAAATGAAATAGCTCAAAACCAATCTCCCCCACCCCCACCCCCACCCCCAAGTAAAAGAATTTAGTTTTTGTATTTTGTATTGAAATGTGGAAACCTTGCATAAAACAAATTGTTTGATACTTTCCCAAGACTTTAATTGTCATATCTGAGGACTATCAGTTAGATGTTGTCGTTATGTAAAGTAGAACTTTTACTTTATCATTTAAAATGCAATTAAAATTAGTTTCATTAAACACAAGAGGGATTAGAGATTTCCACAAACGTAAAAATATTTTTACTTGGTTAAAGAAAAGAAAAGCACATGTCTTCTTTTTACAAGAAACTTATAGTCAAAAGTCAAATGAAATTTCTTGGCAACAACAATGGGGAGAAGGTAAGATTATTTTTTCCCATGGTTCGACTCACAGTAAAGGAACAGCAATATTATTATCGAAGAGAGTTGACTTTGATATTAGAAATAGTATTTTAGATGATGATGGTCGTTATGTAATTCTTGAAGTCGACATTGAAAATGAACGATTTGTGTTATGTAACATTTATGCACCTTCATCAGGTGCTCATGAACAATTGCAGTTTTTCAGATCATTGCTCCAGGTGTTAAATACGTGTGGTGCGTCTCAGAATGAAAATATTATTTTAGGAGGAGATTTTAATTGTTGTTTGTCGCCTCTAGACAGGTGCAGCTCACGACATTGGCTCAACTATCTCAATGAAAAGAATACTGTTATTTCTGAAATTGAAAATATTACTCATACTTTGGACCTCCAAGATATTTTCAGAGTGAAGCATAATGATAGTGCAAGATATACCTATAGACAGAAAAATCCTTTTATGCAGTCTCGTATTGACTTCTGGCTGATTTCGCACCATTTGCATGACAATGTAAAACGTGTTGATGTTATTCCAAGTGTGAATTCTGATCATTCAGGAATTTTTCTCTGTCTTGAAAATGAAACTTCAGCTGAAAACCGAGGTCCAGGGTTTTGGATTTTTAATTCTAGTTTTGTTGATGATGAAGAATTTTGCGATCAATTAAATGATGCTATTAGTAAATGGATTAGAGAATACTCTGAACAGATGACGGATTTAAGGGTTATTTGGGATTTAGTAAAGATGAATATCCGCTCTTTTTCGACTTCTTATTCTAAAGTCAAAGCTAAGCAACAAAGGGAAAGTTTTGTTAGTCTTCAGGTTTTGATGGAGGAAGCCGAAAAACAGCTGGATAGTGGGCCAACGCATGAAAATCCAGTTACTTATGACAGGATAAAGAAACAGTATGAGGAAATGTTAGAATATCAGACAAGAGGTGCCATAATTAGATCAAAAGTTACTTGGCATGAAGAGGGGGAAAAATCATCGAAATATTTTTTGAACTTAGAAAAAAGAAATTTCAAGAAAAAACAGATTCGAAAGTTAGTAAATAACTCAAACGTAGCTCTCACCAATAATCGTGAGATTTTGGCACATTGTAAATCATTTTATGAAAATTTGTATGCAGAGAGAGTAATGGACATCAATGCAGTAGATCATTTCCTTTCTGATAACGAGGTACCTCAGGTCTCTAATGCCGAGAAACGTTTGTGTGATGGACCGATTACTATAATCGAATGTGAAAGGATTTTATCTACTCTTAAAAGTGGTAAAACGCCAGGCAACGATGGATTGACTGTGGAATTTTTCCGAAAGTTTTGGGATGTAATAGGCCCTTTCCTTGTCAAGGTTTTTAATTTCAGTTATGAAGAGGGAAGTATGAGCACAACACAGAAACAAAGTATTATAATTCTAGTGGAAAAGAAAAATTCAGATCGCATGAAAATTGAAAATTGGCACCCAATTTCCCTAATCAATGTAGACAGTAAGCTGGCATCTAAAGTTATTGCCTTTCGAATTAAACAGTGCCTCCCCTCTATTATCAGTCCATGTCAGACTGGTTATGTAACGGGTCGTTACATTGGGGAATCAATACGCCTTGTATCTGATATTCTTTTTTATACAAGGGAAAGGGACATTCCAGGTATCCTTCTCATGGTTGATTTTCGAAAAGCGTTTGATTCCATAAATTGGAAATTTATATCACGTTGCTTGCTTAAATTTGGCTTTGGAACCTCACTGATACGCTGGTTTACTGTATTTTACACGGACATCAAGAGTTGCATCATGAATAATAAGTTTACATCGAGTTATTTTGACATCAAGCGAGGGGTTCGCCAGGGAGACCCGCTTTCCCCATATCTGTTTGTCATGGCTGTTGAGTTTTTAAGTATAGCAGTTAGAAGTAATACAGATATAGAAGGTTTAAGAGTTTGTAATGATGAAATTAAATTGGTTCAGTTCGCTGATGACACAACTTTACTTTTGAAGGATGAACATTCTGTCGCCATTGTGATGGCTGTCTTGGTTAAATTTTCCAAATGTTCTGGCCTCTGTGTAAACAAAGACAAAACAGAATCTTTTTGGCTGGGTAAGGATAAAGACAGAATAGATAAACCTTTTGGTTTGAAAGTGGTCAAGATGTTTAAATACCTTGGTATTTATTTTTCGTATAAAGTTGCTGAGACAAATAAGTTAAATTTCTTTGATAGATTACATAATGCACAAAAAGCTATGTTTATCTGGAACAGTAGGAATTTAACTCTTCTTGGAAAGATTACAATTGTGAAAAGTCTTATCATTCCGAAGTTACTTTATCAAATTTCCTTGTTGAATATACCTGATCATTTCCTTTCGAAATTTCATTTAGTTATAGAACAATTTCTTTGGAATGGCAAAAAGCCTAAGCGAAAGGATGATACCATGTGTTCTCCCTGGGAAAAAGGTGGATTCGGACACATTCATCTGGCATCTTGGTGTAAAGCCTGTAAATTAACTTGGATAAAGAGAATTTTTTATTCAAGAGGACAATGGAGACTAATTCCATTGTACTACTTGCGTAAGGTTGGCGGGGAACTAATTTTTTGTTGTAATTATAACAAGCAGTGCATTCCTACTAGTATTCCAGACTTTTACAGGGATATTTTAATTTTGTGGTATGAATTAAAGAAAAAAGATCATCAGAATGAGGAATATGACAATGATATTTTATGGAATAACAGAAATATCAGTATTGGAGGTTCACCAATATATATTGACAGATTGTACAAAAGTGGCTTTGTGTTTATTCAAGATCTTTTTACAGATGGAAATGTTCCGATTACTTCAGATTATTACAATTTACGCCAGATGAATTTATCGGAATCAGTTATTTTTACACTAACGGGTTTGGTTAGGGCAGTATCTAGGAATATCACATTTGTCATTAATGAACGCGTTCAGACGGGACCACTGAAACCAGTACTTTTTCAGGGAGACACATGCTATGATTGTTTAAAGATAAATACCAAGGATTACTATACTGTTATTTTAGATTATTCTTTAAAGATCACAGAAGCCAGAAAATATTTTAGCAATAGATTTCATGTAAGTGACACAGATTGGAATAAGTATTGTACCATTTCCAAAGACGTGACAGTTGAATCTCGAATAAAATGTTTTCAACAAAAGATTATAAATAGGTTGATATTCACAAATGACAGTTTATTTCATATGAAAGTAACAGATACCAATTTATGTGACCATTGTCATGATAGAATACAAACAAGAGATCATTTATTTGTAGAATGTAAGTATACAGAGCGCTTATGGTTGGACATAAATGAACACTTATTTGAACACTTACAAATAACTTTGAATAATTGTAACATTTACTTGGGTGTTCTCAACCATGATGATTATTACATGATCAATTATATTATTTTACAAGCTAAATATTTTCTTTATACTTCCAAGTGTAAAAACAAAATTCCCTCATTTGAAAGTTTTATGAGTATTTTGAAGATTAAATACGAGATAGAAAACATCGCAGTAAAGAAAACTGCAAAGTACGAAAAGTTTGATGCTAAGTGGCAAAAAATTGAACAGAAAGTGAAGCTGGCTTTGTAATTTGTTTTTTTCACTATTTTTAGTATCTAGTTTTTGTTGCAAAAGTTTTGTCGTGTATTTCTTTTTCCTTTTTTTTTTCTCGTGATATAAATAAAAAAAAAAAAAAAAAGTTATGAGATGATGACTCGAAGAATCGTACCTATACAGACACTTACTTTTTCAAAGTTTTTTTTTCATTTTTACCGACCGACCGAACGACTCACCATATCAAATGTGTTACGCGGGGAAACAGCAAATGGGATAAATAGGAACGCCACCTACGTCCACGGAAAGAGAGATGGTCAGTCCCGAAACAACCACATCTAAAAGAAAAGATAATACAGGCCAACTAAGGAAACAGAGGTAAACAAAGTGTATTCCTACATCAGATTTTATTCAAATTGAGACTTTCCTGAACACAGTGATATTTTTTCAACATCCACATTTTTTCTAGTTCACGCATTTTTTCCCGCCAATAATTATTTATCGTTATTTCCATAATATTTAACACAAATAGCCTTAGTCGACGTATATTATATATCACAGGGCTGTCACTGCATTTGGCTGCACCCAAATGAAATCTGGCTTCCTACGGTCGCCACTCCTTCTCTTCAACAGCTCCTGAACTTTGGAACTCTCTACCCCGCACATAAAAACCTCTCCTAATGTCAACATTTTCAAAAGACAATTAAAAACTCACATCTTCCAGAGAGCATTTTCATAACGCTTAGCGCCACGGAACATTGTTTAACTTGGGATATTTGGCGCTATATGAGTTTGTTAGAAAGATAGATAGATAGATAGATAGATAGATAGATAGATAGATAGATAGATAGATAGATAGATAGATTGATAGATTGATAGATAGATAGATAGATAGATAGATAGATAGATAGATAGACAGACAGACAGACAGACAGACAGACAGACAGACAGACAGACAGACAGACAGACAGACAGACAGACATATAGATAGATAGATATATAGATAGATATATAGATAGAATTGATAGACAGATAGATATATAGATAGACAGACACATACATACATACATACATACATACATACATACATACATACATACATACATACATACATACATACATACATGCATACATACAATACATACATACATACAGGCAGACAGACAGACAGACAGACAGACAGACAGACAGACAGACAGATAGATAGATATATATATAGATAGATAGATAGAACTGAGGTCATTATGACTGAATGGATGGATGAATGACTGGATGGATGGATGGATGTATGAATAAACGAATTGATGGATGGATGGGTGGGTGAGTGAGTGAGTGAGTAGGTGAGTGAGTGAGTGAGTGAGTGAGTAGGTGAGTGAGTGAGTGAGTGAGTGAGTGAGTGAGTGAGTGAATGAATAAACACATACACACACTCACACACACATTACCTTCCAAGATCATATTTCTTGATCAACATGATAAAACGAGGTTCCTCTATACCAGTCCACACCACGTGACGATCTAAGCCAATCACTGAAGGCGGTATGAAAACAATGTGTTATAGTATTCTTTATTTCACCCTAAGTTTTGATCAAAAACAATCAAAGAGTACTTACTAATAGATTCATGATGAAATATACGTACAAATTGTGAACAAAGTTCTCAATCATTTTGACGATTAATTCCATATGTTCGTCTGGTATTCGAAAGATTAGAGTTCGTCCACTGACCAGTGGGAAGATTTGACTTTGTCACATTCCATCAAAAGAAATATAAGTCTGCTGTATAAATATTTACATACAAATTGAAGTCTTCCAATAACCATACACCCTCCATCCACAGCAAGTTGGTGGAGGGCCTATGCAATAACCTACAATCATACGTACATTTGTATTTGGCCTGTAGTTGGCGCACTCCACTGGAAAATACTGCTCCGGCTCCATGGTTTATGTAGATTTTAAAGAGTCTAGATATTCACTCGTTACAAACCAATGGACAACGGAACGGAGGGCGCCAGCAACGACGAAACCTTCAGTCGATCCGAAACTTTGTTTATTTGAAGTTGCTTTCACTTATCAGGAGAGCAATATACGTTCTAATATATGGTTAAATTTACGTCTGATATAAGTTCATTATACTTCAAAATCATGACTATTAGATCTCTGTTCGTATGTTTCGTAAGTCAATTGCAAGTGTATCTAATTTGAAAACCCCCCAAAGTTTTCAAATAACACAGTGCTGTACATCCGCCATGTGTGTTTGTAATCACGCGACAAATTCAGCAGTTATTGTTCTTTCAATAAAGTGTAGAATCGATATAACGATAATATTTTTTTTCAAAAGCTTGGGAATTCCTCCTTTCTACTGTTATTTTACTTTTCTCAATTGTATGTCGATGGAGCAGCACATTTTCAGACTCTTTTGCTGTATGTCTCCGTCCATCCGTCTGTCTGTCTGTCTGTGACTGCCTCCCCCCTTTCCCTCTCTCTCTCTCTCCTCTCTCTCTCTCTCTCTCTCTCTCTCTCTCTCTCTCTCTCTCTCTCCCTCCCTCCCTCCCTCCCTCCCTCCCTCCCTCCCTCCCTCCCTCCCTCCCTCCCTCCCTCCCTCCCCTCTCTCTCTCTCTCTCTCTCTCTCTCTCTCTCTCTCTCTCTCTCTCTCTCTCTCTCTCTCTCTCTCTCTCTCTCTCTTTCTCTCTCGCTAGCTCAAAAACTATTCCCTGGAGAGGTTTTCGTTTCGTAAAGTAGCATAAAAATTTGTTGTAATTATGTCTAATCCTACGATTACAAAAAGCGTATAATAATGGATTGACAGTAGAATTACACCAAAGTAAATAATTAACAAAGTCCCATACGTTCATATTGAAACAATCATCGCATACGATATTGACGAGCGACATTATTTTGTACGGCGCCCAACATATAACGAATGCTATCACTAAAACCGACAATCGTTTGGCGGCTTTTTTGTGTCGTTGATGTCGCCTCATGCTACTCAATCGGGAACTTTTTCGCCTTTTAACAATTCCCTTTAAGAACTCCTTTACAGATCTTCTTGAGCTGTTGCGAGAGGGCGCTGTTTCATCATCTGTACCATTTGCGATGTCAGAGTCCGAGGTGTCGTCGTTTTGCTCACATTTGACGCGATCACGATAGCTCACAGTTTTGTCTTCTTCTCCCGTCTCATTTTGACCCTTACATGCAATCTCTACATTATTCTTCACTGCTCCATCCTCCTTGTTCGCCCCCTTCTTTAATTTTTCGGCATTTTCGACTCTGTTTTGTTGCAGTGCCTGTAACTGCGGTTTCAATCGTTGTAGTTTCTTAGCTCGCCGTCGGATGTAGATATAGATGGACAAATTTAAATATGCAAGTGTGAACAGTGGCAGGAAAAACTCAAAGACGATCATAGCGATGTTATATTTGAGATTTTCCCAACTTTCTATTTCGCATACTTCGTAGTAGTCTATGTTTCTTTCTCCTGTAAACGCCGTCCATCCAAGAGCGAGGGGGACGAACAACATGACGGAGAAAATCCAAGTTGAGAGACAAAGAAGAAACACGTTTTTCCTCGTTTGCGTCGTCAGATAATATTTCTTGGACACGAGCCAATAACGATCCAGGCTAATTAGAATAATTGCACAAACAGACTCGTAGCAGACGACAAAATCGACACAAATCCAAACTTTGCAGACGACCTCACCAAAAGGCCATCTTCCATATAACATCCAGGCAGAGTTCAAAGGTAACGAAAGTAGGCCGATCATGAAGTCGGCGCATGCTAAATTTAGTAAAAAGAAGTTAGAGACATTGAGTCGTAGTTTGTAATCAGTTGCGAAGGCAACAATTACCATGGTATTACCAATAATTGTCACAAGTATTATAGCAGTTAGAATGACCGCCAGTATTATTATAACAGGCAATGAGTATGGCGCTTGGTATTCCATATTAACATCCGTGGTGCTATTAGCTCTACTACTGTTAGCGGTAGACAGTAAATCATAACCAACAAAGTTTGTTGTATTGGTATACTGTGCAAGTGCAGACATAGCAGTCGCCATGGTGTTAGTTATCCGGTAAGATACACCACTGTTTCACGTTTGTGTCATGACACTCAAATGTATCTTTGCGACTACACAACCATCACCTTTCATGTATCCTTGCGACTAGACACTCACCGCCTTTCATGTATCCTTGCGACTAGACACTCACCGCCTTCCATGTGGATGTTCAATTTTGACTAAATTGCAGTAATATTTGACCGGGTACCCATCGCCTTATACGTAGACGTTCATTTTGGACTAAATTGCAGCAAAATTATCAGCGTAGTATAGACGAATATGTGGTGTAGATATTCACATGCGATCTCAGCAGACAATCCCACCTCAGTTAAAGCCCATTGGTCGTCTGATACCCATGCGCATCACTCATATCTGAATTCGCAACAACCACCAAAGATCAACAACCACCTGGTGTTGGTGACGTTGGAATAAAGACCATTTAGATGTCAGCAAAGCTGAAAAAGAACAATAGATAATCGATTAGTGACTGTAGTTCACGATTCTGAGGAGTACAATTAAGTGTAAGCAGATCGATGATAACAACAATGAACAACCGGGGAAGAACAGAAGTAACGCATTAGTAATCACATATATAGGAATTCTTTACTCCTGGCTACAAACCAATCGTAGAGACATGATATAATGATGTTTCATTGAGACACTGCCCGTCCCCTGTCTTAGATGTGCTACATCCGAGTGGAACACACACAAGTATTCAAAAGGAAATACACGAAATGAAGTGAAAAATATTATTGTGTCTGTCCATAGATTGGCGGGTCTACGGTATGTCTCATCACACAAGCACAAAGCAAAACATGTATCGCAGAATATTCTCATTTAATACATGTAAATATGTCATTGTTTTGTTATCTTAGCGAACATAATATGGATTACTGATGATATTGACTTTAACATCTTAAAATACCCCCCCCCCCCGTTTAAAGTCATATGGTTCACTTTAAAAATGTTATTTTGTACAACCAGAAATAAGTTTAGTATTTTCTGTGAATAGCACCGGATTCCCAAGATATGCATTTACATGAGTTTATCTACACAATTCCAATCTGCTATGGAGTTGTAACTTCTTAACTCGTAATTACAACAAGTGTGATCGTTTTGGCGGGAACCGTTGGTTATTGATTTATTGACGGATCAACGTAATATTACAATCATCTGTGTAGCACATTATATCTTAGGACAAACAAACAAACACACACACACACACACACACACACACACACACACACACACACACACACACACACGAAACACACACAAACATTAAAGTGTATATTTCGACCTTGACAATCCCAATTTTACCAGTCGTCTGATGATCGCTGGGGAAGCGTGAAACTCTGAGTAGCGACTTACAACATCCTAATTCTTTTGCATTAAGTCTATATATATATATATATATATATATATATATATATATATATATATATATATATATATATATATATATATATATATATAATGCACATACATACATACATACATACATACATACACACACACACATACATACATACATACATACATACATACACACACACACACACACACACACACACACACACACACACACACACATACATACATACATACATACATACATACATACATACATACATACATACATACATACATACATACATACATACATACATACATACATACATACATACATACATTCATGCATGCATGCATGCATGCATGCATACATACATACATACATACATACATACATACATACATACATACATACATACATACATACATACATACATACAACCCTAACCATGCAACCAAACTCACACACATTCAGTGCAATATCTTTCACATCGCACATTTCATTCTACTTTATTACTGGGAAGTAAAATCAGGGAGTATCAATTCAAAATCAAGTCGCACAGATAAATACAAAATAGTAGTTGATAGGGATATTTTCTGATGTATTTTGTCTTTGCCCTGCATTTTATCTTATTTTATAGGATTCCTATACTTGTAAAGTATTATCAAAACATGTTGGTTATTGTGCATATTTTTCCAGCCATTTATGAGTACAAATGTCTTAAATTTCGAGCAATTTCAAGCTTGTCTTGAACACAAATAAAACAGGCAAGCTTCACTAGTATATTCCTGTAAAAATAGATATTTGGGAGTTTTTATCATATATGCCAATCTTTCGTTTTCTGAAAGTCCTTGAATATAACCCTTGCTCTAAATTGGTGATGTAAGTCACGTTCGATGTTGCATTGTACGTGTCGTTTTAATGACAAAATGACAAAATTGCGATTGATTGATATGACTTTTCTCGGATATCTTGAATGTTGATGAAAGGATATCTCACATAACAACGTCACTTCGCGTCATCAAATACATTCAATCATGCCAAGCGACAGAAACAAAAGCTCATCGTAGGTACTGCACCAATCTGTCAAGAATGTAGAAGTCAGCTTCGATGAATAGACACGACAAGTACACGTCCTACTCATCTTACTTAAGGGATTTCCGTACACATGATGTAGCTTAGTTCGAAATGGGTATCTGATACGTCATCATTAAAACATAACCAGACACATGGGGTGCAATTACAATCGTGATGCAATCAGCACTTCTAATGTACAGGATTATTTGAGGTAATGTGAACAGTTGTCATTTACAATCTGCGGATTTACAACCACTGTGATTGTGATCAGAATTTACTATGGAGGACAATTCAAACGGACTTGGAAGTAATCCAGTGCTATCCATACATCCATGACATCGAATCTCAAGATTTCTCTTTACAGAGATAATTCGTTACTACATGTAGGTCTAGATTACGTGTATCATTAAAGGTGCCTAGAATTCTTCTCTTTATCACACTATCAAACTAACACAAATTCGCTCTCATTATAAAAGTTGTGCCCAGCACACATCAGAATGCAACTTACAGGTATATATATATATATATATATATATATATATATATATATATATATATATATATATATATGTGTGTGTGTGTGTGTGTGTGTGTGTGTGTGTGTGTGTGTGTGTGTGTGTGTGTGTGTGTGTGTGTGTGTGTGTGTGTGTGTGTGTGTGTACAGCGAACGCATGATATTCATGTATCTATTGCTATAGACGGATCGATGTGGCTTAAAGATTCTTACATTTTCGTTATGGATTGCATCCATCCTACCGTGTTGTGTCGTGAGGTGTATAGTTACATAAAATAATGTATGTACATGTGGAAAGGAGAAGATTTCAATGCCACTTGTTTTACCTTTCCATCACTAATAAAATGATATTCTGGTCACATTAACTCTAATCATCGTTGTCAATGGTTGTAGTCCATATGGTGTTACCCATAACTAGCTAACGGCAACATTAATTTCAGTTGTCAGAGGTGACTTGATTAAACAACCTGTGCATGTTTTGTTATCAGTAGTGCTGGCAAGTGTTGTGTACATAATATTCTAATATAATTAGGACGTATCTAATTTTAAAAAAAAACATATAATTGAATATAATTATAACGACTATTTTGAACGAGAGCACAACATCAAGTAATAAATAAAAGCCAGGTTGATTTATCTGTATCTTTTCGGGGTGAACGACATTAAAATCCAACCAACGCTTGTCCGTATGTAGAACAACTTATCTATCCTGTAACGTAATTTGCTAAGCCATCATTTACCACTTTTTATACATTTAAAGGGCTTATGCAAATTAATTTACAAATATGCCAGCTATCCCTTGTTTGTTTGGTTTGTTTGCATAATGCGGGTTTTGTGTTTTCAGTGTCGCGTCGCATACCGGTTGCATGTTTCCAATTTTAGATACAGACCACAATATTTCGTCTCGGACAAAATTATATCGTGTCTCTGGTTTCGCTGCAGACATACATGTATTAGCTCCGTGTGTGTGCAGTAGCATGGTTTAAAAATTTCGCAATAATTTTGATTTTTTTTTGCATAACAGATATGGTTGTAAATTGTGATAATATGGGATTACGAGTTCATTGACCATGACCTTTCTCAGTTTTCAGTTTACTGTAGATGAATATAAGTACTCGTGTAACGTATGTTAGAGTGGTATACCACTCCAGGACAGGAAATAAACGTTGGGTTCCAAAGAGTGATTTCATATTTTGTCAAAACCAAATGAACCAAGGTATAGTGATAGACATCAAATTCATTATCAAAACATTTTGCGCCCGCATGTCTGCCTCTAGTAGTTGGTTGTACGGTGAAATGGTTTATTGCATTTTAGACAAACTGTAGCGAGAAATTGTGATCTTGCTACCTTCGAGTATAGCATCTAGGATTTCTTAGTGGTTTCAGCGTAATTGAATCATTAAAGTTGTAAAGTTGTTTAAAATCGGCATTTGTTCAATATTTCAAATACTGTAAAAGATCGTGTAGAACCACCCTCTACCATGTAATCAATTGCCTCGTCCATGGATGCAAGTCAAATTGACCCTTGTAACGATGTACGGCTTCAGAGAATAATTCGATCGTAAACAAAATGATTTGAACCTCCCGCCATTACCGAACAAATTGCCACGTCATTTAAGAGACGAGATCACTTGTCACTTGTATTGTCTTTATTTGTGATCACTATCAAGGGCAAGGTGTTCGTCGTCCCTTCGTATGAGTTGTGCAACGGCGACCCCTGCACCGTCAGCAAACAGGGCTATCTTGGCAGTAATGTTTGTTCTGATGAGCGTGCATGTCACATTGTCATTGAGTGATCAGTTTTACCGATCTACGTTACCTACTTCACTTCAATGTCGACAGACGATCCCACACAAATTTACCTTTCAGCAGGTGACTATATAAACTGCTCAATGTACGACTGGCGATGGTATTTATTCAAGGGCATGCAATGAAACACGACGACGTGATACATTGTACAATGAAAATGCATGGCAGACCTCACTGTGCTTCTCGTGACATGCGTTCATTTTGACAATGGTACCGATCGTTATCAGGAGAAAGTAGCTTCACTCAGGAAAAATCACTGTATAAACAAGTTTTGCCTCTGAACACAACAAAATTCACACTCTGTGACGTCACGCCGGTCAAGTACAGATCTTTCGACTAGAAACATTGGTGTACGTACACACACAAAAATATTTTTATATTTTTTAAAAATTACAATTTTACCAGCAATCAATATTAACCAAGTCAATAAAGAATCAATGTGACTTAGTGCATAGAATATGATACCAACGGCAAAATTTGATTTCTAAATATTGAAAAAATGGACAAATTTAAATAGCGCCAGAGAACACTAACGTGCATGTGCAACGCACTGTAACAGCCTACGACTGAAATTGGGGCCACATGTATAGTACAGACTTTAGCATGTTAAGTCGAAAACCTGACTGTAAACCGTTTTAATTGATTATATCACTCAGAATCCGATTACAATGTCAATATTTGGAATCTCAAATAACGACATAATTTGTTTTAATAATAATAAAGTGAATGATTTATGGAACAGAATACGGTTGATAATATTAAATTTCACAATACATTCATGCTTGTGATACTTACTAAGTTCGATTTCCGCATAACCGTCTGGAGAAACGTTCACCATATGTTTCATAGTAAATAGGCAAGGTTTTGTATTTCACGGGTTTTATGGACAACTTTATTTGTATAAATGTAACATTCCATGTGGTTTCAGGTGTAAACAGGTTCATAAATTACTTTCTCTTTTATGTCAACCCTTTTACTACTAGCGTGACCCTAGGTTACCCTTTTCTACGGCACTTTTATATGTCACGTGATAGTTATATTTCATTTGTTGCTACCACACCAGATTGACTACTGAGATTCAAATATGCGACAGGGTGTTCGTTATATCTGGCAGAACGTTTTTGTGTTACACAAGTAATAACACCAGGACAATACAGATACTGATAGCGTGCAAGTATATGACATGACACATGTTACCTCACTGTGATGAACACAAATCAACATCACTGTCGGATGAAACAAGGAATATCCAAACTGAAAACTCTTTATTAAAAGTTTGTTTTCAGTAACTTACTCGTTATAAAAAAAATGTTTGTTTCTGGTAACATGACCTCTGAAAATAGGGTCCGAATCTTATTTTATTTTACTATAATTTTTTTTAATTACTTCGCCCCCAAGATAAGATAGTCGTCGGTCACAATACTTCTATAATAGTTTGATGAGGTGTAAAAGAAGTAAATGAAGACAATTATAAGTTAAGTAGATGAATATGTTATGCAGACTGTGCTATCACTGTCTAAAACACCTGGTTTCTCTCTTAAATACGATTTTTTTAAAAATAAGACTAGAGATGAGACAGAAGATGTACACGGAAATAAAAGTAAATTATTACCATTTTACTTTTTGGGCTTAAACTACACTTTTTTTATTCACGGCCTTGCCTTATATCACACACCGTGAACAGTATTTTAATTATATCACCTCTTTATTGTAGTTGTATACACAAGAAATCCAATCAGATTGATTTTGTGGATCCCTTGTCTAATCGTCAAATGATACTCCAGTTACAACTAGTACAATTTTAACATACTGACATATTCAAAAGAGAGTTTTCACTCAGGATTTAAACTTGCCACTACACCACCTACGGGTAATATGGACCACTAATACAGACCAGAGATGAAATGTCTCTTTACAAGAAATTGACCACTTTGTAGCGAATATTTTAATGTTTTGGAGAAGAAGAAAAACGTTCCAGTTGCTGCTGGTGCATCATTTTGAACTATTGTGAATGACAAATAAGCAATTTCAAAATACACATATTGGTGAGCTGATGTTAACTGATAAAACCCACAACCTTTGCACACACAGTCTGTTTTCGTCTGTCAGCTCTTCGTCATTAAGAAAAGCGCGCCCAAGTCTCTAGTGATCTGCTCTGTATTCAATTACATACTCTATCACGCGAAATTTCACTCAATCTGATGTGTCTATAGAAACATGTACGTGTCTGATATCGTTTGAATGCAACGAAATCCGGAATCCACTAAATATTATTAAAGCCACCTGATCACTGATGAGTCGACAAATTCAACCGCTACTGCAGTAGTCTGAGAGAGATGAAAGCAATTAAGTAGTTAATATAAATTTCTCAACAACGATTTTAATGAAAACATATCACAAGCTGAAAAAATGTAATAGCCACACCAATATTGTTAGAGATATGTTGGTTGAAGAGATCCTCTAATTACAGCGACGTGCAGGTTACAGTTCACTGGCTCTGTTTTATACAATCATGCAGAAATCAAGGAGAAACGGCACATTTTATAGTATAAGATAGCACATCCCAATTACCTGCATCCATTCTGAATTTAATAAAACCATTTAAACGTCCTGCAACGTCACTAGGCACAGAATCGTGAGTCAATGTTTTGATGTCTGCATTTTATGTTGGCATTGCGGCACGTTAGCTCATTTTTATTTCCAAAAAACTAAATTGAAAATGTAGCAAGGACATATATTATTGAGTCTTGCTATCTTAAATGGTAGTATGCATATGCAGTTTTTTTTATCGTTACTGCGTGGTGATATCAACAGAGAGAGAGAGAGAGAGAGAGAGAGAGAGAGAGAGAGAGAGAGAGAGAGAGAGAGAGAGAGAGAGAGAGAGAGAGAGAGTTTGTGTGTGTGTGTGTGTGTGTGTGTGTGATCGCTAATCTGCAGAACGCTGTAAATAATTCATTATATTGAGTTCAAAATCCAAACCATGCTAGTAAAAGTGTCAAACGGATCTAGCGCCATTTTTGGGTGATTTTTGCATTTTTAACACTTACAAGTTGGTTCATTGTCAGTCTAGTTTTTGTCTTTTTACCTCCCGTAAGGGGAGGTTATGTTATGCTTCTGTCTGTCTGTCTGTCTGTCTGTATGTCTGTACTGCATCAATTCCAAGGAAACCTGCTACACATCTTGCATATGGTAAAGACAAGAACTGATTAGATTTTGGTAAACATCCAGTGAACATTATTTGCATGTATTTAATATCTTCGGAATGCATACATCAAATTCACTATAATCTGGTGCATATGTTAACCATAGCAAATGTCTTATGCCCTATAGTTTGTTGATGTAGCTTATGATTTTAATGAATAATTCGCATAATTAAGGATTTTCGATAATTAGGCTATATCTTAAGAATGCAAGCTTTACATTTCATTTGGTGTATATACCAACCATAACAATGTTCACGTGTTCTAAAGAAGTTTGTTGACACAGTTTTTTTAAACTTTTAATGAGCAATTTGAATATTTAATGGTTTTTCAGCTAAGCTATCAAATACACCAACCATAACAAATCACACATATCTTAAAAAGACTGTTGGCATAGTTGTTTAGTTTTAATAGATAATTTACATAATTAATGATTTGGGGCAATTAGACTAAGGTACATCTTATAAGAATGCAAGCTTCAAATATCATAGAAGTTGGTACACATATCAACCATAATAATACGCACCTGTTCTATGAAGTCTGTTGATACAGCTTTTACTTTTAATGGGCAATTTGAATAATTAATGATTTTAAGTATTTAGGCTATGTCTTAAGAATTCAAACTTGAAATTTCAGTTAACTTGGTACATCCACCAACCATAGAAAATTACACGCATTTGAGGTAATATTTTTATGCATTTTTTAATTGTAAAGTGTCATTTGCATACTTAATCATTATGGTGTGCAGATAAATGACAACATCTTTGAATGCAAGCTTTAAATTTCTGATAATTTAGTACATGTGTTGATGATAAAGAAGTGCATGTGTCGCTTAAATCTTGTTGATGTAACTTATAATGTTAATGGTTAATTTGCATAATTAATGATTTTTTAATAATTAGGCAACATGCAAGCTTCAAGTTTTATATAATTA